>NC_057729.1:47321900-47369900 GCF_004010195.1 Chiloscyllium plagiosum
TCTGTAACCTGCGTGCTTTTTTTATAAATGTTTACTGACCTGCTGTACGTTGCTATTTGTAATTGACTCTTTGTGATTGATGCACAATGTTTTTCTAGCTGAAGTACGAATGCTGCTGAAGTGATTACTATAATGCTTAATAATGTATTATACCTTACAAAGCATGATTGCAGTAGAATTAATTAATGTATGATATTTGAGCAACCTTCTCAGTAATGCAAGGTTTGTTCCAAGCTCATATTTTCTGCCATTCCAATATTGTACTCTTTATGTTGCCAACAAGTAAACTGCCTAGCCAGCACCAGGCTATTATAAACAAAGACTTAATGACAGGAATATTGCCTCTGTTGGCTTGGCATTCTTTTACAGCAATTATAGGAACATTTCAAAAGTTGTCATCTAAAATCGTAAATAATAGTTAAGTTGAATCCAAGGTCTATTTTGTTTCAAATAATAAGATGTTTGACAATCTAAACTTTCTTTAAGGGATTTTTTTTAGTTTATCAGCATTGTGATAGTTCACATGCTCTCCTTACTTGTTGTTCTCTTTTACAGAGCATGGTGATCTTGATTTGAAATCTTGTAGAATAGGCTGTCTGGACCTAATGAGGTTAATCTGTTCTTGAAGTAGCAAAGACAACCAGCATTATTAGGGTTTGACAGCCCCTGCGAGGACCGACATCCCCCTCTTTATCGAAGTTGCTATGTTTCACAGGTATAATAATACATCAGAAAAATGTGTCAGGTAGGTTTCTGTGCCTCCCAATAACCCTCTGATTGTCAGTGCTGTGCAATTGGCATAACCTCCTTTGTATTGTCTGCTTTGGATGTCAGACCAAAAATTGAATATAATTGGGACCCTGCATCCAGTGCTCCTCACTAAATCTCCGTTATGCCTCACAGCCAGTAGTCCAGAGGACTGCTGTTCCCGATGAATATTAGATTTGCACTAACTCAAAGTGCATTCTTAATACAACGGAGATTGTTAATTGTTACACGTGCTGATGTCTCCTAGCAGTAGGATGCAAGGGCACTTTAACTGACCACTCCATTCTCTCATTGAGCTTTTTTAGTTAGCCAGTTGAAATGAGGGAACTCCTTTGGCATGATTATTCCCTTCCTGCAGGTAGTGAGAAGGGGAAATAATAGGGCAATTTGGCCCTGGAGATAAGCTCAGCCCTTTTTCACCACCTCACTAAGTTCTGGATAATAAGGTTGATGGGCTACTTTCTCAACCTGTTACCAATTAAGGATCTCAAGTGGCCAATTAATGTTCACTTATAGACCTCAAAATACCACCTGCCCAATCACCTACCTCCCCAGTGAGTATGGACAAAGTATTGAAGTTCTGTTTTAGCCCCTTTTGAACATATCCCTGGAAATGGGACATAGAGTAGTCAGTCCTTCATTATCTCAAGTTATTCTCCTTTTGTTTAATGAGCATGACTACATGTTACATTGCATGGAAGTAGATGAATTAAGGGTAGTTATGCTGGAAGTGTATAAAATGTTATTTAGGCTATAGTTAGGATATTGTGTGCAATTATGAAGAAAGATTGGGGAGTAGAGGAGATTGAGAGTGGAGATACGGAGACGTACAAAATTATAAAGGGCATTGACAGGGTAGACTATTCCCTTTGATGGAGGGATCAATGACCAGAAGTCTTAGATTTAAGATCAAGGTCAGGAGGTTCAGAAGTGAGGTAAAGAAACGTTTTTTACCCAGAGGGTGGGTGGAATCTGGAACTCACTGCCTGTAGATATGGTAGAGACAGAAACCCTCGCAACATTCAAAAAGTTTTTAGACATGTGCTTGTGATACCAAGGTTAAGGGTCAAGTGACAGAAAATGGGATTATAATAGTAAGGAGCTGGTTGTGATCAGTACAGACAATACTGAAGAGCTTTTTTTCTGCACTGTAAGCTTCCATGACTCTATGATTTTAATACTATACTGGCTTTTTTTGACAATCACCAAACTTACACCTGCAGTCATGTGTCCTTGGTCAATTATTTTTTTTTAAATGGAATTAAGGGATAAAAACATTCATGGTATTTCAAGGTTCTGAGCCATCATTATATGTCACCTTCAGCTAAAATGTTAGAACAGGAGCATAAGTCTGGAAGTAAGTATATTAACCACAGGTTATTGCTGAATTGAGAGCCTTTCTGAATGTATCAGAAGTTGATAGATTTATATACATCGAGTTTAGCAGGAATGAGTGAAATCCAAATTATCAGAATCCTTGCAGCTCAGTAGAACTGGGGTACAATCAGAGACTTCCACTGGCTTCATGCTTGAATATTTTAATGGTATTTTCTAGCAGTAAAAACAAAGCGGAGCCAAAGCTTTCAGTTTGCCATAGGATGTTGGGAGTCCATATCAAGGTACAAATTATAACAACAACTTGCATTTAATGTTATAATCCTAGCCAGTGGTATAACTGGACAAGTCAGATCCCAAAATGAAATTGAGTTTGATAGGTAATATTTTCCACTGACATATTTAATGTGGTGGTCAGTCGCAGAGACACATTCACATGAGGCTGTAGATTTGCTTTAACAATGAAAGTTTATTTCACCAGTTGAAAAGAAAACAAAAAGCTGTAGGTCAGAAAAAAAGTTTAAAAACACACAGCAAAACAAAATGACTACAGGTGTCAAATCAGTGGCTGTGTGGCAAAAATGTCCATGTGATATTGATGGAATGTAATACTTAATAGTGTCAAAGAAACTTCAAGCAGAGAGAGAACAACTTGAGATAATGTAGAGCTAATTCCCCCTCCCACAAAACAAGGATAAAAGAGAGCTTCAGCTCTTGTCTACTTATTGTGTGTCTCATATGCTGTGGAAGTCCCAGTTTGAGAATGACCAGTAGGTAAACCTGCATCACAAGTGAAGAAATAAAGAAAGATATTTCTCACTGAGTGCTATAAAGCAGTTAGCAAGCAAAGGGATCAGGCTGAAGGAAAGTGAATCAGCCTCCAGCTGACTGTTCAAATGCCAAAGTCAACAATATAGGTGCAACCCATTAATAGCCACAGCATCAACTTATCTGCTCTTTGTCAGCATGTCAGGGACCAATAACTTCGATCTCTCTTTCAGCTCACCTCTGATTTCTAATCTGTGTGTATGGGTGTTGCATTTATTGCTCAAGAGCAGTAATTAATAAACTCACTCCCTTTGTTAAATCGAGAAATCCCGGCTAAATTAGCTCCTTTTAAAACATTATTATATTTCGGTCAAGGAGAAAGCTATCCACAAGGGTAGGAATCCTGCTTTACATTAACCTTGATAGAACTAATGGAGGTGCAGGCTGGATCAAGATGGGGAACCAGTTTACCCCTCCTCTTCTGGGAATGTAACGATTTGGGGTATTCCATCTGGAACTGTAGCAAATTGAGAACCTCATCCAGAGTCTTTGCATATCAGTGAGTATGTACACAAGCTAAGACAGTAATTTAATTAATGCCATTTGTATTCTCTCTTCCAAGCAACTAAATTTAAGATCAATGGAAAACAATGGTGTCCAAGATCCCTTCACCTGAAAACAATTTTGGACATATTTTGTAAATGAATAAAAGACGGGCAAGAGAATGAATTAAAGTGAGAGAAGGAAAGCAGGAAGGAAAGTGAGATGGAAAGCGAGATGGAAAGAGAGAGAGAAGGAGAAGAAAGGAGAGTGAAAAAGAGAAAGAAACACAGGCTGAAAATTGACACCCACCAAGTGGTGGATTGTCAGGAAGGGTGGTCTAAAATTGGATGGCCCCTGACCATCACTTACCCACATTCACTGGGATTTTATCTGTGGCAGGGGAGTTACTTCCAGAGGCTAACTGAGACCCTTAAAGTGGCTGCTCAAGAGCCTTCTCTTGCCACTTCTGCAATTTTACTCAGTGATGGGATCAAGCATCCTTCAGGGTTGGGAAGGGGTGCCTAACGCTTGGGTACTCTACACCCAATTTCATTTAATTCCCTCCTCCAAGGATAGTTCCAAGCAGGACTTCTGAATGCAAACACCCTCACATCTCTGATGTGTGCCAGCCTGGCCCTGGCAAAATCCTGATTGAACCATAAGGCACTTTCTCTTCTTTAAGGAGACAATGCAGTCCCATCCATGGCACGGGTGCCATCTTTGAACTAAAGAACTGTGAGCTTTTGATCAGCTGGTGGCCACTGTTGGAGGCCTTATAGGGGTTGGAAGTGTCATCTTGAGTCAGTTAATGACCCGATGAATGTAGCATAACATAGCTAAGTGGAGGTGGGCTTCCCAGCAACATTTCAGCTAAGTTTGGGTTCACCATCATTATTTCCAGTTAAAACTATCATGCTATCATCCATTTTGGTGCATGTTAAAATCACGTGAGTCAGCTAATTTCCACACTATTTGCTGAGGAAAGAATGTTAGCAAAGGCACTGGTAAGAGCTTTGCCTATAACTTCTTTTAATTCATCTACACAGGCTGGCAGGAACTGCAGTCTAATGTCTCATCCAAACCAACTTCCCTTAGCACTGCACTGCAGCTTTAGCCTTGGTTTTATGCTCTGGTGTCGGTGTGTGGTTTAAAGAATGATTTCTGACTCAAGACATTCTGGATTGAGGAGGAAGACAGAAGAGAAACTACAACAAAGAAGGGGTTATGATTCTTATTAGCACACAGATGGTAGACTGCTTAAAATGTCTTCAACACAGTATCACATATAATCATCAATTAAATCATTGTATTTGTGTAAAAATGAAGAACAAACCTACCTATGATTCAAGTTCTTTCAAGAGTATTTAGTGTTTAAAATGTTTGAACTACAAAGTCTTTGCATGCAGTGACTGACAATCAATTTACATAGCTGGTAGAAACTATTTGTTTCAGGAACTTAAAACTTTTCTTTCAAACAGCAAACCTATTCGGTCCTTTTGTGTTTTCTCTGTCTGATGTTAAGTGCTCTTGGGAACACATTCTATTACTAAACTGATACATCCCACTATCTCTTGTGACTCACAATGAAACCATGGATAGGGAACAGAAATGGGCTGTGAGCAACAGGGGTGTAAGAAGAAAATGACAAAGAAAATGAAACACTTGGAGAAGAAAACAGTTTGTGGGTTAGCTAACTTCGCCCACAAAGACAAAAAAAAAGCCCTTCAATAATCCAGAGGAGCAGTACCCATTTACAAATGCAAACTATATTTAGTGCTCTTATCATCAAAGTAAATGTCTCTGATGTATTAAAGTGTAAAAGTTCTGCAAACATAATTTTGAAACAGTTTTGGTTGCTTGACTAGCTGCTGGAGCAAATGGTTATGAGCAGTGTGGTGGAATGCATCATCATTTAAGTGTCAGTAGGATTTCCTGTCTGTGAGTTAGCAGATGAAGATGCAGATGTGATGTAGAATTACGTCATCATCATTAGCTCCAGCCACTTTGGTGGCTTACTATCTCTGTTTAGCATGGTCAGTGAGGAATCATGCAGGCCTTTCTTCATATTGCCTACTCGTTCAGATACACTTCTTACTATCTTGTGGAAAGGAGCTTTTGCAGAATGTACATTTTTCATGGCTGCATGAGACACTTTCCACTTTTAACTCGAGTGCACATTCTTCATGTCCAAGTTGAAAGAGTTTGTAAACGTTAATCATGAGAGAATTACAGACAAGCTTGGTGACGTCCTTATTCAACACCCACAATACTTCTAAGAGAGATCATTCCATAATAAAATTCAAACTAAAGAAACTGAAAACCATATTGTTGCTAGTAGCCTTTACCAACTGTGGTATCTCCAAAAAGGCAACTTTCATGTAGAAATGCAATCCCTTTATAAATTCATCTCTAAACAAAAGGATAGCACAGTGGCTCAGTGGTTAGCATGGCTGCCTCACAGGACCTGGGTTCAATTCCACCATTGGGCAACCATCTCTGGGGAGTTTACATGTTCTCCCTCTATCTGTGTGGGTTACCTCCAGATGCTCCAGTTTCCTCCCACAGTCCAAAGATGTGCAGGTTAGGTGGATTAGCCTTGTTAAATTGCCCACCGTGACCAGGGTAGTGAGTTTGGGTGGATTAGCCAGAGGTAATGCAGGGATATGATAAGGTGGGGTCAGATTGAGATGCTCATCGCAGAGTTAATGTGGACCTGATGGTCTGAATGGCCTGCTTCCACACTGTAGGGATTCTTTAATTCAAATGTCCTTTCCAGGTAGTTGCTCCATTTATATTCATGCTTGAGCAGCCTTTTCTCTTCAGGGCCAGAGCCCAAGCATTCAGACAGGAAGTGATCATTGTAACCTCATGCACAACGTACTCTCAATGCTCCATTCAGAATGGGGAGAGAAATGTGAACAGCTTTTGCTTGAGCTCATACTAAGTGCATTCTCAAGTGCATCGGCCCCCTGCCACCCACTACCTTCCCAAAAAGCCGTTACATTTTGGCACTGAAGAGGAGAATCTATCTTAACCCTATACTTGAGAATTTGATTAATGAAGCATCTCTCTTTTCAAAAAGATACTTGTGGGGTGGAGCCAGGGGTATGGCAGGTAATTTCATGAACTGACTCTCTTCCTTTACAGCCTTGTCTGCGGGAAGCACAAATTCACGTCTAATCCACTCCTGATTTTGAATAGACAATTGTTGAGAGTGTAAGCCCAAACTCCTGGCCCATACTTGGGCTGGCACGGTGGCCCAGTGGTTAGCATTGCTGCCTCACAGCACCAGAGTCCCAGGTTTGATTCCAGCCTCGGGCAACTGTTTGCGTGGAGTTTGCACATTCTCCCTGTGTCTGCATGGGTTTCCTCCAGGTGCTCCAGTTTCCTCCCACAGTCCAAAGATGTGTGGGTCAGGTGAATTGGCCATGCTAAATTGCCCATAGTGTTAGGTGCATTAGTCAGAGGGAAATGGTTCTGGGTCAGTTACTCTTCGGAGGGTCAGTGTGGACTGGTTGGGCCGAAGGGCCTGTTTCCACACTGTAGGGAATCTAATTTAATCACGTAATGTGTGCAAATTCATAATTCATTCTGTTACCCCATTTGATCTGTGCATTGACAATTCATTACTGTAAAATAAGCAAAGATATAATCCTGAATGTTGATATTAGTGCACTCGTCAAAGGGTTAAATGATAGCTGCAAAAGAAATCTGCTTAACACATGGTTTTACTGTTTCAGTAGGTGGAAAAATGCATGTTAACACCAGTACACTGGACCAGTGACTCAGAAACAGCAGCAAGTCTTATCGCTGCATTTAGGAGGGATTTGAACAGCTAAAACAGCATTGGTTCAACTAGAATGGCTGTTAAATGAATAAAAATGCTCTCGAATGGGGAACTAGCAAGTGAACAAAAAAGGCACAATTACTGTCCAGTTTTTGGAAATGTAACTAAAAACACAGTACAGAACTGAGTAAGTGAAAATCATCTTTATTAGCAGTGCAAACAAACAGAGTTGATGAAATTTGGCAAATGATTTTTCAGAGTCATGTTCTACTTTCTATTGCCTTGGAAAATATTGTGAAGATTTTGAATTTCAAACCAAATAACCAGTGTGACTGGGAAACAAGTCTGCACAAAGGATTCAAGCTACTGTTCTGTGAGCCTCAGTAGAAAGAAGATTAAACAGTGAAAAACATGTTCCCTATGAGTCCATTTGGTTGATGCCACAGTCATCCATCAAAAGGCAATGCCCTAATGTAGGAGGGATAGGGGAGTTTGCAAACGTTAGGCAATGTAATTAACCATCAACGCTCTAGACATGGCCAACTCAGCTCCAAGACTCCACAGTGACCAGGCCATAATTCTAGCGATGTGTCAGTGCGACAGACAGCTAGGATTGCCTATGCTCCAGGATTGTCCTGAGGTCTCCAGGAATTAAATACTAATCTTCAGATCATTATTGTGTTCCATCCTGGAGGAAAGTCATTGAGGCATTGAAAAAGACCTTTTTTGTCATTTTCTTTGAATATTTCTCTTTACCAGATTCAAAAGCATTGAAAATGAGGGCAAAAAGAAGCTGTTTGGCTGACAGCCCACTGGATAATGAGTCTTTCTGTTTTCCAATTGGCATAACAAGGTGGTGCGCCATAAGGATGGGTGTGTTGGTTGACTAACAGTTAGAGCATGGAGACAAGTCATTCGCCAGGAATACGCATAATCACAAACCTTACCATCAACCATTGAAAAAACAAGGGAAAATTAGGTGTCATATGTCTGAGCAAAACTACATCAAATGACAAATTAATCTAACAGCATTCATACATTACTTGTTGAAATGAGTGTTCCTTTTGATTTGAATATTGCACACAAAGATACAAAAATTCACATCCAGCCTATCCCCAACACATTGTACCTTGCATCAGATTAAACACTCCCTCTAATCTACTGCAAGAGTCCAGCATAGAATGGCAATAGATGGAATTTGAGCAACTGGGCACAGGGTTCAGTTCAATTGGCATGGGTGCAGTTGACTTATTGACTTATTACTTATCTTCAGTTGATGCCTGGGGGGGAGGGGGAACACCAGTTTTCTCTACCACATTGCTGGTTTTGCAATGATACCTTTGCTGTAAATTTCACAGTCTTGCTGTTCCACCCTGTCCTTTGGTCTTCCATGTGAGCTATCTTTGCAGAGTGAATATGGGACACTTGTGGCATTGCTTAAAGATTCCAGTTGTACATCTGAAGATTCTGATTTTGAATTTTTATTCTTAAGATGTGGATATGATGATCAGGACCAGCATTTATTGCCCAACTCCAGTCACCTTTGAAAAATGGAAGTGAGTCTTCTTCTTTAAGAAGAATGGGCAGTATGGTGGCTCAGTGGTCAGCTTGCTACGTTACAGCACCAGGGACCTGGGTCCAATTCCAGCCTAAATGACTGCCTGTGTGGAGTTTCCACATTCTCCCTGTAGCTGTATGGGTTTCCTCCAGGTGCTCCAGTTTCCTCCCCATAGTCCAAAGATGTGCAAGTTAGGTGGATTGGCTGTGCTGAATTGACCATAATGTTCAGAGATGTGTGGGTTAGCCATCGGAAATGCGGGGTTATAGAGATGGGTCTGGGTGGGATGATCATCAGAGGGTCAGTGTGGACTTGGGCTGAATGGCTGGTTTCTGCACAGAAGGACGCTATTCTGACCACTACTGTGCTTGTAGTGATGACATTCCAGTTAGGTGGGGAGTTTAGAAATGTAGAATCATACAGTACAGAAGATGCCTTTCAGCCCATTGAGCCTGGGCTACCAAAACTGCACCAAATCTACGCCAGTGCCACTTTCTAGCACTTAACCCATAGCCTTGAATTTCATGACACTTCCAAGTGCTTACCCAAGTACTTTTTTTAAAGGTTGTGAAGTTTCCTGCCTCAAGTACCCTCCAGGTGAAAACACTTTTCCTCAATTCCCTTATCAACCTCCTGCCTTTCACCTTAAACATGCACCCCCTTGTTACTGACTGCTCAACAAAGGGGAAAAGCTGCTTTCTATCCACCCTACCCATGCCCCTCATTATCTTATACACCCTTATCGAGTAACCCCTCAAACCTCTCTGTTTCAAAGGAAAACAACCTGACCTTATCCAGCCTCTCTTCATCGTTGAAATGCTCCATGTCAGGTGTGATCCTGGTGAATGTTCTCTGCACCACCTCCAGTGCAATCACACCCTTTCTATAGTTAGTGGCCAAAACTGCACACAGTATTCCAGGTGTGGCCTAACCAACATTCTGTATACCTCCAACATATAGCTCTGTATAACCCCTGCTGTTATAATCTATGCTTCAACTGTTAAACGTAAGCATCCCAAAATGTCTTCTGCATCTTCCTAACCTGTCCTGTAATCTTCACGGATCTATGGACAAGCCCACCAAGATGCCTCTGTTCCGCTGAGCCTCCTAGTATAATATTGTGCATTGAGTAATCCCATGCTTCCCTTGGCTTTTTCTAAAATGCGTCATTTATCAGGGTTAAATCCCATCTGCCACTGATCAGCCCATCTGACCAATCCATTTATTTGACCCCATGATGATGAAGAGACTGTGACACATACCCAAATCAGGATGGAGTGTGACCTGGAGGGTGACTTTGAGTTGATGCTGTTCTTATGCATTTGATGCCCTTGTTTTTGGGGAGATAGAGGTTGTGTGTTTCCAAAGTACTGTCACTGAGCTTTGGAAGCTTGTTACAATACATTTTGTACATTAGTAGCACTACTACTGCAACCATGGTATACCGATAATGGGGACAATAAATATTTCAGTTGGTGGATGGGGTACCGATCATGAGGGCTGCTTTACGCTGGGTGGTTGTAGCATTAGTTTCACTGTGCACGTGCTTGACTTCTGTTTATTTTTAATATAAGGGACTTTTGCACAGTGGGTGGCATGGTGGCTCAGTAGTTAGCACTGCAGCCTCACAGCGCCAGGGAACTGGGTTCGATTCCACCCTTGGGTGACTGTCTGTCTGTGTGGAGTTTGCACATTTTCCCTGTGGCTGTATGGGTTTGCTCCAGTTTCCTCTAACAGTCCAAGAATGTGCAGGTGAGGTGGATTGGCCAGACAAAGTTGTCATAGTGCCTACAGATGTGCAGGCTAGGTGGGTTAGTGACAGGTAGATGGTGGGATGCTCTTCAGAGAGTCAGTGTGGACTTGATGGACTGAAGTGGTCTGCTTCTACACTATCGGGATTCTATGATTTGAAATAGGATGACTTTGGCTTTAGGTATCATCTTTTCTAAAAACATAATGGCATAAAGAATTAGGAGGTAAAATAAAACATATAGCCCATCATAATGTAATATTGGCTGAACTTCAATATCAAATCAATTTTTTTTTTACCTGTTCCCCACATCCCTTGATTTCTTGACACACCAAAAATCTATTTATCTCAACCTTAAATGTGTTCAAGAAAGCAGCAAGTACAGCACTCCCTGGGTAGAGAACAGCAAAGCTTCGCCATTTTTATGTGAAATAATTTCTTCCCATCTTAGTCCTAAATGATCAGCCCCTTACTGTGACACTGTGCCCCTATGTCTACATTCCCCCATCAGTGGAAACAATTTCCGATCCATCCACTCTGTGAATTCATTTCAGGATCTTGTGTCTTTCAGTGAGACCATCTCTTATTCTCCAAAACTCCCAAGAATATAGGTTCAATTTATCATGAGGCAACTTCCTCACCCCAGGAACCAATTTAGTGACCCTTTGTGCACCACCTCTAATAAAAACATATCCTTCCTTAAATATGAAGAACGAAACTGCACACAGCATTCCGGATATGGTCTCACCAGTGTCCATGCAGTTGCAACAAGACTTCTTTATTCCTATAATCCAAATCCCATTTAATGAACACCAACAAGCCAATTTGTCTTGCTAATGGTTTGTTGCACCTGCATGCCAAATTTTGGGGTATGAGCACACCTAACTCTCTCTGAACATCAACATTTAGAATCTTTTAAAAATTAATTTGTTTTTCTATTCTTATGGCCAAAATGAATGCATTCGCACTTTCATATAATATAAGCCTTTGGTCATATTGTTGGGAAGTAACATCCTAGTGGTATTGTTGCTGGACTGTTAACCCAGAGACGTAGATAATGTTCTAGGGATTGGGGTTCAGATCCCACCACAGCAGATGGTGGAACTTGAATTCAAAAACATAAATCTGGATCTCGTGATGACCATGAATACATTGGTGATTGTCAGAAAAAATCCAACCTGGTTCACTAATGCCCTTTCGGGAAGGAAACTGCCATCCTTACCTGGTCTGGTCTACATATGACTCTAAATCCACAGCAATGTGATTGACTAACTCTTAACTGTCCTCTGGGTAAGTAGGGATGGACCATAAATGCTAGCCTAGTCCTCATCCCATGAATGAATAAAAATAGACTCACTTAACCTGCCTGTGTGCCTTTACAATCTCTGTATTGTCCTACAGCTTACCTTTCCACCAAGCTTTGGATTATCAGCAAACTTACACATGATGCTCACTGTCAGCTAATGATTAATTATAGATTGTAGACAGCTGAAGACACCGATACTTACAGCACTGTATCTGGTACAACCTGTTAACTTAAATATGTCTCTTTTTTCCCTCATGTTTTGCCTCATGTCCATTAACCAATCATCTATTCCTGGAATTTATTATCCCCAAGTTCATAAGCTGTTATCTTGCCGACTAACCCTTCATGTGGCACTTTATCAAATGCCTTTTGGATATCCAGGTATTTCACATCTCCTGGTTCCTCTTTGTCTGCTCGACTAGATACATTTCTCAAAAGCTCAAATAAATTTAGAATCATAGAATCCTCTTTGGGTCATCAAGTCAGCACCGCCAAAAAAAAATACAACTATCTATACTCATCCCATTTTCCCACACTAAGCCCATAGCCTTGAATGTTTTCGGTCCTTCAATTACTTATCCGAGTACTTGTTAAAGGTTGTGAGAATACTCACCTCATCTACCCTCCCAGGCATAGCATTCCAGATTCCAACCACCCTCTGGGTGAAAACTTATTTCGTCAATCCCCTCTAAACCTCCTGCCTTTCACTTTAAAAATGTGCTGCCTTGTGCTTGACCCTGCGACCAAGGGAAACAGCTGCTTTCTACCCACGATGTCCATGCCCCTCAACACCTTATCATTTGTGAAGGAGCAGGAGGTCATTTAGCCCATCCAGTCTGTTGCGCCCTTCAATACGATCATGACAGATCCTCTACAGTAGTTACACCTTGCCACACAATCTTCACACTGCTTACGTATCCTAAAGTCTGTTGAACATCCTCAATAACAGAGTATTATCACGATGATGAATCAAAACCCCAAATTAATTGCAGACACACTGAACTTTTAATAGCAATACTTTTATAACAAAGGACATCTAGCCAAAATACCTCTGTAGAGATAGATTTAATGGCTGTTTAGACAGGAGTATTTGAACATAACACCTAATGGTACCAATGTAGTTTCAAAGTTAAAATCACACCACGCCAGGTTATAGTCCAACAGGTTTATTTGGAAGCACTAGCTTTCAGAACGCTGCTCCTTCAGGTGATTGTGGAGCACTACTGATGAAGAACCACCTGATGAAGGAGCAGCGCTCCAAAAGCTGGTGCTTCCAAATAAACCTGTTGGACTATAACTTGGTGTTGTGTGATTTTTAGGGGAAAGTGAGGACTGCGAGATGCTGGAGATCAGAGCTGAAAATGTGTTGCTGGAAAAGCGCAGCAGGTCAGGCAGCATCCAAGGAGCAGGAAAATCAACGTTTCGGGCATGAGCACTTCTTCAGGAATGAGGAGTGTCCTCATTCCTGAAGAAGGGCTCATGCCCAAAATGTCAATTCTCCTGATCCTTGGATGCTGCCTGACCTGCTGCGCTTTTCCAGCAACACATATTTTCAGCTCAGTTGTGTGATTTTTAACTTTGTACATCTAAGTCCGACACTGGCATCTCCAAACCATGGAGTTTCAAACAGCAAAACTGGAGAGAAAAGTAGCTATCGAGATAGTGAAGGGCTGACTACACCATTCTCTTTGTAGGAAGCTATCTCCTGTGGACTTTATCCTAAACTGCAGAAATGTTTTTGGTTTCTCTTTTCCAAAACACTGCATTACCTCGTTCTAAACTTCCTGTCAGGGGAAAGCTTTGTTCTAGCATCCAACGTGTCAAATCCCTTAAAAATGATATATGCCACTCAGATCACCTCTTACTTTCCTAAACTCCAGGAAATAGAGGCCAGTTATCTTCCTTTCCTTTCAAGATAGGAAGATGCTAATAATTGTCTAAAATAAAGGAATATCAAATATATCAGAGAAAGTTTACATTATTATAGGGAAAGAGCAGGGAAGTGGGAAAAATCAGAGTTGGGTTTTATAGTCTTAAAACAAGAGATTTGCCATTTAAGAGTTGACTGGCAATATTTTCACTTAAAATGTTATGGGCTGTCCTCAGGCAAGCTTCCCCAATTTATTATGGTCTCAGATAGGATGCTCCAAATTGTTAAGCTTTTGAAATCTGGCACAGCCAAAATGGGCCAAATGACCTGTTTCTGGGCTAAATCATTCTCTGGTTCCAGTTTCTGTGAAAGTGTGAAAGTTCTTTTTTCTCAGAGTGATAAGAACAGGAAATGATATCACCATGGGAAATGACATCACATGATGAATCAGAATAGATTCTAAATACATGAATAGAAAGCAGGCCGTACCACCAGTCCTTCATCCAGACGCTCACTGAAGATGTTACCTAATATGGTGACGAAACATCTGAAAACAAACCTTCCAGCTCAGCAAGCAAACCTACATCCAGAACCTCAACCTGAGCTACAAATCTTCTCAAAACTCATTAAAGCAAATATTTACTTGTGCCACAATGTGCTCTTGCTAGCATGCTAAATGTAAAACTAAGGCCCAATGCAAGTTCTATTAAAGTATACAGCAATCGCCTGGGGAGAAATTGATTCTTTAGCTTCCTCAGAGCCTTCCTGATAAACCAACTTCTTTATGTGCAGTCAGCCTCATTTGCAGTACGGTTTAACTGCAAATCATGAAGAATTTCATTTGCTGTCATGTGCATTTTCTGAATGTAATGCTAATGTAGCAGTGAATGCAATTGCTACAAATTGCAACAATCTCAAATACGCAGCAGCTCACCTTTCACTAAAATGGTATAAATCATAGACTGCAGACTTTGCTGTAACATTAGGGCCAGCAATGCGACTTTAGAATATAACACACTTTGTTTTTGACAAGCTTTTACGCCAACATAGCCAAGGTTAGTAACCATAACATTTATCTTCCCCTACGCAGTACATAGAATAACTTGCACTCTACAGCAATCTCCTTGGATTTAGAGAACAGGCAATGAATGTGTGTTTAAGTGGTGTTCACTCAATTAATAATCAGTAATGATCCAATACCACAGGTATTAAGTTTAACAGTCAATGTCATACTGCAGTCTCTCAGTTTTATTGGTAGCATTGACACTAGATAGCCTTAGATATAGTGTCAAAGACCACCACATTGTTTTGGTACATTACTGTCCTCAATGATGTGAGGCCATCTCATGCTGTTATATTTGGGAGTAGTTACTGGTTTGTTGGGGTGGAGCTAATCCATTGCATTAGGTTGTTGTTCGGATGGGTTTACACTACCATTTCAAAATAATGCGACTCACATTTATCTGCTCGGATACTGTTGGAAATCAAACTCTCATTGAGATAATTTCTCTCCATTGTTTTTCTGTCAAACATTCAATGACATTGGCGTGATCTCACAAAGTCATCCATATATTGGAACTGATGAACTCTAAGACAAATATTGATTAGAAATCTTTCAAAAGAGATCAGATTGTGCCTCAGATTGGCATTTCTGCTTGATGTACAGCTGCACAAATTCCTAAAAACAAAGTATTTAACATAGATCAACATCTTTCATTTCCAATCCAATATCTAACATCTTCTTTGTCTGCGTATATGTCTCATTTTCTGAGCTAAATAAAAGATCTTCCCTTTTTTAAAGAGCCTTTCATAACCAAAGAATATTCTGAGGGTGTTTCAGAGCCACTGGAATGTAATCACTGCTGTATTAAAGGGGAACCTGGCAGCCAATTTTTACACAGCAAAGCTCAACAATGGCAAAGAGTTAAATGAGCATATGACCTGTCTTGTCAATTATGGTAAAGAGATAAATATTAGTTGGGAGACCAGGAGAACATTCTTCTTTGGATAGTTACATGGCATTTTAAATGTCCATCAGTGAGGAGGGCAGTGCTACAGTTCAATAGCAGTGCTATTTAAAGGATGAATTGCAAAAGATTGACTTGAGTGTTGCTGTTTCACTGGCAGACAATTCGTAGTTAGAACATCCCAGATCATTCAATCACAGTTACCAGTTATACGTGTGTATCAATACAAGGACTAGTTTAACACTTATTTCTGGCTCCTAAGGGTTATGTAGGTATTTATAGAGTTCATGGTAGGAAAGGCATGGTTACCCTTGCAGTGAGGAGGCTTTTAAGAGACTGAGACTGAGGCTAAGTTACGTTTTGAGAACAAAGTGACAAAATTTGACTTTAAATTGATCCATGATCTACCTAACCTCAGCATGCTTGACACTCCCTTGGACTACTGCCATTCCCTACCATTATCACCCCTTACCTTATCACATTTCACAGAGCACCTTAAATGAAAGCTATTCATTCAAGTTGTGTTATGCAACTTTGAAATTTAACTCTCCTCTGTTCATCACCTCCTCCCCATTCCTGATTAAACAATAGGTGGCACAGTGGCTCAGTGGTTAGCACTGTTCCCTCACAGTGCCAGGAATCCGGGTTCAATTCCACCCTCACTTGACTGTTTGTGTGGCGTTTGCACATTCTTCCCTTGTGGGTTTCCTTCAGGTGCTCTGGTTTCCTCCCATAGTCCAAAGATGTGCAGTTTAGGTGGATTGGCTAGTTGAATTTTCCCATAGTATTCAGGGAAGGCTAGGTGGGTTAGCCATGGGAAAGGTAGAGGAGTGGATATGGGTGGGATGCTCTGCGGGAGGGGTGGGGTTGGGTGTGGACTTGATGGGCAGAATGGCTTACTTCCACATTGTAGGGATTCTGTGGTAGAATAGCCATAGATGTAGTAACATGAAATTTTTACTTCATTGAGAAAAAGAATCCATCATGAGACATGACAGATCCAAACCAGTCAAGAGGTGGTGGAATCTATCTTATGACCACTTTTGTGCAATGCCAAAGATGAAGCTGAAGCATTTACAATAATCTTCAGTCAGAATTGCTGAGTGCATGATCTAACTCAGCTTCCTCTGGAAGTCCCCAGTATCACAGATACCAGAATTTGGCCAATTTGATTCACTCCATCTGATATCCAGAAACGGCTGAATTCGCTAGACACTTCACAGGCTATAGGGCCTGACAACACCTGATAATCATAATGAAGACTTGTGCTCCAGAACATGCCACTCCTCTGGCCAAGCAGTTTCTGTCTAGTTACAATACTGATCTCCACCTGACAATATGGATAATGTCTCAGATATTGTTCTGTACACAAAAAGCAGGACAAGTCCAATGCAACCAAGTACTGCCCCATCAGTCTACTCTCGATCATCAGTAGAGTGATGGAAGGTGTCATCAACAGTGCTATCGAGCAACATCTGCTCAGGAAGAACCTGCTCAGTGTTGCCCAGTTTTGTTTCTGTCAGGGCCACTCAGCTCTTGACTTCATTACAGCCTTAGTTCAAACTGGCAGACAATTCGTTAGATGAACTCCAAAGAAAGTGAGTGTGATGTCAAGGCCACACTTGACCAAGCATAGCATCAAGGAGCTCTAGCAAAACTGCAATCAGTGGGAATCCAGGTAAAACTCTGACTGGAGTCATACCTGATACATTGGAAGATGGTTGTGGTTATTGGAGTCAGTCATCTCAGCTCCAGAACATCTCTGCAGGAGTTCCTCAGGACAGTGTCCTCGCACAACCATCTTCAGCTGCTTCATCAATGAACTTAACTCCATCATAAGGTCAGAAGTGCAGATGTTTGATTACACAATGTTCAACACCATTCACGACTCAGATATTGAAGCAGTCTATGTTCAGATGCAGAAAGGCCTTGACAACATCCAGACTTGGGCTGATAATTGAGTCAAAAAAGTGTGGCAGTGCAAAAAACACAGGTCAGGCAGCATCCGGAAATCAAGAGAATTGATGTTTTGGGCTTATGCATCGAAACATCGATTTTCCTGCTCATCAGATGCTGCCTGACCTGCTGTGCTTTTTCCAGCACCACACCTTTTCCACCCTAATTCTCCAGCATCTGCAGTCCTCACTTTCTTCTCCCTGGGCTGATAATTGACAGGTAACATTCATACTACACAAAGATGACCATCCCAGCAAGAAAGAATGCAACCATTGCCCCTGTCATTCAATGACATTACCATCAGGGACAACATTCTCACTCTGAGTGGAGTTGCAGCTGTTCCCAGCTCCATTACACACTTGTTAATTGCAGCACAATGGAATGAAATGAAATACCAATTGCTGTTGACACAATATCTCAGGCTCAGCCTCTTACCCTGGGTGAACCTCCAAGGGCACACATCCACTTCAATCTTCCCCTTTCAATCTCTCTGGCTTTGAATTTTCCTGATGTTTCCATTCAATCTGTTTATCTAACTCTTTATTTCCCTACCTTGCTCCCTTGGCTCCAGGCATATCAAGTCAATGTGTCAGATACAGCAGCCCACTGTCTCCCCATTGAAGTCAAAGTATTGCAGACTGTCAGTGACCCCTTTCCCTTCCATTACCTCCTCTCTCTCATATACAAGGCTCCCCTCTTCCCAACTGTTATTCCCTCTGCATCGAAGTATGCTGTCTCCAATTCCCACAATTGATTTCGTCAGCAACCCTCCTGCAGCAGTGATCCTTCATAAACCTTCCTTAAATACTGGTGGATGAAACCCTTGTCTTTGACCCACTTAACTGATGAGTGAGCAGATTCATGTCTGACCTCTGCACAGTTCCCTGACTGACTTACTGTGACTCTCTGGATTGTTTGCACTGGATTCACAGGGCTGAACGTGTCTGATTCCCTGGACTGCAGAGGCACAAACCCCACTAACCTTAACCAGCCCAAATGCAGACTGGCTGTCCCCTAGCTGGATTAATATTGGAGGCTGCCCTTAACGTACCGCGCACAGACCGATTAACTGAGGACTACTCCCTTAGACGTTGAGGATTGTTTGATTTAAATGTGGCAGGCACATGTCATATGAGAGTGAATGACTTGTCTATCCCCTTGACTGATTACTGTTGGAAACCAAAGTTTGTGCCTGCACTAAAAGGCAAGTCAGGATAGAGGCATTTAACCTGTTGAGGGAGTCAAAGTGCAAAAAGGCAAGGCACAGTTGCTGTGAGCATTGAAGCAGACACAAAGTGAGTATGTGCTAATAGAGCAAATGAGTATCCCTGAGGTGCACCTTGGCCCAATCTCTGTATTGACATCTGTCCCCACTTTCAGTGTCCTGCAATGCAGTTCCAAAATGCAGCACAGAAGTGCAGAACTGTCCGGTAAGTGGATCAGAAATGTGCCATGTTGGTGCAGTGAAGCAGATACATGCTGCACACCAACACCCGTGGATGGAGTATGCATGCAGCCACTACTCTGAGGTACTGGTGTCAGGTCTACACAATAGAAGGTCCAGAGGAACAAGCAGCAAGCTGGAGTCACCAGGTACTGTTCTGATTTTCTTGTTGGAAATTGTCACTGTCTAGTTTCAATCCGGTGAGTGTGAGAATGACCAACTACATCATATCAAGGCAAGATTAATCAATGGTGAGATGTAAATGCATGTAAACAGGCCACTTGCCACTCACTAGCATGAACCTTATTTTGTCATTCAACTCTGGGTTGGCAAGTGGGAATTTTTGATTTCCATGAAGAGAAGCTCCTCACTGGACATCTCACATAATTTTTCCCACCTATCCACTTCACCCTTCCCACTGAGCTATCACAATAACCCCCTACCTGCATCCACCATCCCACCTATCCTTCTCCCAACCCAAGTCCCTCTATTTACTTCTGGGCTCCCCTCCCCCTCCTGAGTCCAAATGAAGGGTTTTGGCCCAAAGCATTGACTTTCCTGCTCCTCGGATGCTGTCTAACCTGCTGTGCTCTTCCAGCTTCACATTTATTTACTCTGACTTCCAGCATCTGCAGTCCTTACTGTCTCCTGATCATTTACCACCAATCGCAAACCTTTCTAAGAGGTACAACAAACTGGAGGTTCGAAGCTTACTTCTTCTATGCTGTATTGTTACAATCCAGCATGGATTAGAGATGGTGCAAAGGATCTAAGTATTTGATTATTTGGTGCATTGGTGACCTTATTGAAATAGGGGAGTCAGAAGAGGCCAGAACTGGAGGAATGTGGACTAAACAGTTTTCATGCAGGTTTTGCTGATGAGATATAGCTGTCAATAGTAATCCATGAATGGAAACGCCTCCCTTTTAACTGTCAGGTGATTTGCAGCTAAATGCCTAGTTGCTTCAAGAGAAATGTCACAACCTGTAGCATTGTATTTTCTGTTTCTTTCCATCTGACAACTGACCACCAGTTTGGCTTTGGTTCTTTACAAGGTATGAATAAGAACGTAAGTAATATAATGTCGGGAGGGAAGATTCTTGCAACCTCTCATGATAGAGAGATAGCTTTTATCTCCTGTGATCAACTGAAAAAAATGTTATTTTGTTGGAAATCAATGCTGTCTGAACCCTCTGTTCCTCTGTCAGGGTTCTGACAATGTAGCTGCTTGTGGTATTTCGTCTGTAGGGACATTACGTCTTTCCACACACCTCTGGGTTTTGGCAGAAAGTTGCGGTGGATTCAGCTGCCTCTGAAATAACCAAAGGTGGGGCCAAAAAACCAAATGACTGCATAAAACTGGAAATTGAGCAACTAGTCTTTGTTCCGCTTGTAGTGAAAATGAAACAGTCTGTTGGACAGTGTTCACATGAAGACTCTAATACCATTGCTGTTGCCACAAGAAAAAAATCTCAACTACAATTTCTACAGACTTAATATAATAACTACATAATGTTAACATCAGCAAAAAGCTGCCCCAGTTTTGAAGATAATTTATTTGTTTCCAATACGTATAGTAGTTGGGGTTTTAACTCAACTAATGGAAAACATTTAGTCTTAATTCAAATTCATTTGAATTTTTTTTTCATTATTTCTCGTGGGACTTTCAGCACCCTTATATCCTTTAAGTTAAGGTCTCATTCCTGATACAAAATCCCAACAGACTTTTATTTAAGCATCAGACTGATTGTCCAGTTGGAAGTGACAGGTAAAGGAAGAAAGGGTATTGTGAGAAATGTTTTTTTCATTCATTTAGGGTATGTAATGCACTGCCTGGAAATACGGTGGAGGCAGGTTCAACTGAG
Organism: Chiloscyllium plagiosum; assembly: GCF_004010195.1. NCBI lineage: Eukaryota > Metazoa > Chordata > Chondrichthyes > Orectolobiformes > Hemiscylliidae > Chiloscyllium > Chiloscyllium plagiosum. The sequence continues at coordinate 47,342,818 of NC_057729.1, forward strand.
GCATTCAAGAGGGGCATTGGATGGTTATTTGGTAGAAGTACTATGCTGGGCCATGTGGGAAAAAAGCAGGAAATTAGCACAAGGTCTTGATGCTTGCTAGAAGAGTTGGGGCATGCATGATGGACCAAATGGCCTCCTTCAGTGCTGTGACGATTCCATGTTTCTAATTAGCCAATCGTCAATTCAAGGGACACTCTTAAAAGTGTTGGTTTACATTTGACGGATGAGTCGGGAAGTTAACAATGTGAAATGCAATCGCATGCCAGGCCACTCTGTCTGAATTTGATACGGTGCTGCACAGGAGCTGCTGAGTAAGATAAGGGCCCATGGTGTTAGAGGCAAGGAGCTAGCATGGATAGAAGCTTGGCTGTCTGACAGAAAGCAGAGAGTGGGGATAAAGGGGGGACCTTCTCAGGATAGCAGCCAGCAACAAGTGGTGTTCCGCAAGGCTCAGTGTTGGGACCACAACTTTTCACTTTATACATTAATGATCTAGATGAAAGAATTGAGGGCAGTTTGGCTACGTTTGTAGATGACACAAAGATAGTTAGAGGGACAGGTAGCATTGAGGAGATGGGGATGCTGCAGAAGGATTTGGACAGGTGAGGAGAGTGGACAAAGAAGTGACAGAAGGAGTACAATGTGGGGAAGTGTGAGGTCATGCACTTTGGTAAGAAGAATAGAGGCATGGACTATTTTCTAAATGGGGAGAAAATTCAGAAATCTGAAGTGCAAACAGACTTGTAGTTCTAATCCAGGAATCTCTCAAAGTCAACTTGCAGGTTGGGTCAGTAGTTAGGAAGGCAAATTCAATGTTGGAATTTAATTTAAGAGGATTTGAATATAAAAACAGGGATGTACTTCTGAGCCTCTATAAGGCTCTGGTCAGACCACATTTTGAGTAGTGTACGCAGTCTTAGGCCACATATCTCAGGAGGGTTGTTCTGGCCATGGAGCAGGTTGTGAGGAGGTTCATGAGAATAGTCACAGGAATGAAAAGCTTAACATATGAGGAACATTTGAGGACTCTGGGTCTTTCCTTGATGGAGGTTAGAAAGATGAAGGGGGATCAAATTGAAACTTACAGAATTCTGAATGGCCTGGATATTGGGAAAATCTTTCCATTGGTAGGAGAGACAAGGACCTGAGGGTACAGCCTTAGAATAAAGGGAAGACCTTTAAATGGAGATAAGGAGAAACTTCTTCAGGAGATAAGGAGAAGATTCTTCAGCCAGAGAATGGTGAATCCATGCAATTCACTGCCACAGAAGGCTACAGAGGCCAGATCATTGTATTTACTTAAGACAGAGACAGATAGGTTCTTGATTGTCAAGCGGATCAAGGGTTACAGAGAAAAAGTGTGAGAATGGGGTTGAGAAACCTATCAGCCTTGATTGAATGGTGTAGCAGACCTGATGTGCTGAATGGCCTAATTTCTGCTCCAATGTCCTTTGGTCTTATGGCCATATGATTTAGTGAATAATTAGTTGTTAATGTTAATCTTGAATCTGATCTGCTGTATATTAAACAACAGTGAGGCCTGAATTTATAATGTTAAAAATCACACAACACCAGGTTATAGTCCAACAGGTTTAACTGGAAGCACGAGCTTTCGGAGCACCACTCCTTCATCAGGTGGAAGCTAGTGCTTCCAATCAAACCTATTGGATTATAACCTGGTGTTGTGTGACTTTTAACTAAGCCAGTCCAACACTGGTTTCTCCAAATCATGAATTTATCATGTTTTCCAAGAGTGAATTATTGGTGTTGGCTTCCAAGCTGTAGATGGAAGTGAGAATCACTCATTTTATTCCATAGAATTCTAATTGGACACAAAACAGAAATAAGAGGTAGTATAATTCTGGACTGAACAGTCTTTACTTTCCTTTAAATCTATGGTATAATAATTATTTTGCAATGCCTTACACCATTGAAAAATTGCTGGAGACTTCAAATTTGTCACCAGATTATACAATTACTACCTGAAGAAGTTTCTGCCCATGTTTAATGTATATAGAACAATTCCAGGCAAATATGATTCATTTAGGGAGAAGCGCCTCTGTTATTATTGGGCTTGCATCCTCAAATCTATGACTTATATAAGTAAATCAATCTGATCAAGGCAATGATGCTGGTGAGTAGACATTAGCTATTGTATATATTCAATGTTCCTACACAGTGATGAGCGTTGTTACATATTTCAAGAGCTTATGTACTAAAAGGCTGTGCAGATTTTTGCCTACAAGCATTAATCATGCCACCGATTTAGTCCAACAGACAATGTACACTGACTCCTGCCTGATTGTAACTCTTGCATGTTGTCAAGAAACTATCCAGCCTTTTCCAAAAGAACCTTATAAATAGATAAATATGAAAATATGTTCCACTAAAAACAATTAAATGATAGTACAGTAATAAAATCTAGCTGGTTTGTTACTCAGCGGGCGGCAAAATATTAGTGTTGGGAAATGGAATATTTCTGTGAACTTTCTCACCCATTATTAGTATCAAGCACTTATAGGTCAGATGTAATACATCAGAGCCACAGTTGGTAGTGATTGTTCCAGGAAGGATATTATGAAGCTGGAGAGGGTTCAGAAGAGACTTACCAGGATGTTACCGGGAATGGAGGGTTTGGTTGTAAGGAGAGACAAAATAGACCAGAGCTGAGGAGGTTGAGGGGTGACCTTGTAGATGTTTATAAAACCATGAGTGCTACAGATAAGGTGAATGGAAGGCAGGTGTTGTTTCCCTACGGTAAAGGATTTCAAGACAAAGGGGCATACCTTTAAAGTGGGAGGAGAAAGATGTAAAAATAACACATGAGGCAATTGTTTTATACAGAGAGTGGTGCGTACGTGGAATGAACTTCCAGAGGAAATGGTGGATGTGAATACAGTTTGAATGTTTAAAAACATTTGGATAAGTAGATGTAGTTTGTAGGGATATAGTCCCATCTGGCTGTGAGTGGACAAGTTTAGTTTGGGATTATGGGTGGCATGGACTAGTTGGATTAAAGGGTCTGTTTCTGTGCTATAAGAGGGACCTGGATGTCCTTGTGCAGAATCACAAAAGGTTGGTTTGCAGGTGCAGCAGGTAATTTAGGTGGCAAATGGAATATTGTCCTTCATTGCAAGAGGGATGGAGTTTAAAAACAGGGAGGTTATGCTGCGGCTGTATAGGGTGTTGGTGAGGCCACACCTGGAGCAGTGTGTACAGTTTTGATCTTCTTACTTGAGAAAGAATGTACTGGCACTGGAGGGGGTGCAGAGGAAGTTCAGTAGGTTGATTCCAGAGTTGAGAAGATGGATTGGGATTATATTCATTGGAATTTAGAAGAATGAGGGAGCATGTTATCGAAAATATACAATTATGGAGGGAATAGATAAGATAGAAGCAAGGACATTGTTTCCACTGGTGGGTGAAACTAGAACTAGGGGGCATAGCCTCAAAATAAGGGGGAAGCAGATTTCGGCTGAGCTGAGAAGGATACTCTTCTCCAAAGGGTTCTGAATCTGTGGAATTGCCTGCCCAGTGAAGCAGTTGAGGCTACCTCTTTGAATATCTTTAGGGCAAAGATAGAGAGATTTTTGAACAGTAAAGGAATTAAGGGTTAGGGTGGGTAAATGGAGCTAAATCCATGAAAAGATCAGCCATGATCTTATTGAATGGTGGAACGGGCTCAAAGGGCCAGATGGCCTACTCCTGCACCTAGTTCTAATATTATTATAACTCTATGACTCCACAAGAAGTTTGAAATAGCTAGCAAAAATATCACAGCATGAAATTAACTCAATTTTGATGATTTATCGGACAACTCAGTGTCACATCAATTCTTTGAAAAAGTTGATTAATATTTGCATTGAAGCTATTCTGGCTCAACATTTACTTCAAGTTTCCCTGTTTGTACTGGTTAGCAAATGCAATAGTCCATTCAAACTAATGCATATCAGTGAATTGGAATAAGGCATGAAGGAGCAAAACTATTTATTTTGTTATATTGATATTAGGTATTGATAACTTAACTAATTTTAAATAAGACCTAGTATTTGGTTACTTAGTAATTCAAAGTTATTCAAACAATGTATTTAAAACTATAGAAAGGTGGGTGTGTTTGCCTATAATCTGCAAAGGTCAAGAATACAGAGGAATGGAAGTGATTGGACAAGAGTCAACAGCAATAAAAGTGAATTGCAGATTATATGGTGGGAAAAGCAGTGGATCAGAGAAAGGAAAATGTGAATGTAAATTCAGAAGTTTTAATGTTTAAATTGATGCTAATCTCTGAATGAAGTTTAAGTACCTCAATGCATTTGTTTAATTCATAATTGGGATGAAACTTAACATGATGATGGATTTTGGTCTGAATTCAATATCCGTTAATCACAAGAGGAGGCTTCAATATCACTAGATATTTGTTCTGCTCATGTGTTCCCCTTCCCCAGCTATTATTGGAGCTGTAATCTCTTGCTGAGAGTGAACAACAGAGAAACTTTGGTCCAATGTAGCTATGCAGGGAGCATAGCGACATTGGACCATTTACTGTCCTATACTTTGACTCTGCTTGTTAACCAATAACTAATAGCACAAAATCATGCCTTTTGTATAGATTAAGAATCATTCATTTCCACAAATATAAATGATGTTTCATTATTACAATGATCTGAAATTTTTCTATGTTAAAGCTTAAGGGGATAGCCACAGGAGCAATGCAATGTCTGATAGTGACCAGACTATTACATTTTGCAACCTGAACCACCTAAAGGAACAGGGACAGCAGACCCATTGGAGCACCACTGCAAGGTCTCCTTCAAGCCACACACTATCCTGCTTAGAACTGTATCACTGGTAATTCACAAACAATGACAAAATCCAGGAATCTCTTCCTTAAAAGCACCATATGAGCTGCAATGGTTCAAAAGGTTGGCTCACCACCACGATACTCAAGAGCAATAATGGATGAGGAATAAATTCAGGCCCAGCCACAGACATATACATCCAAAGAATTGTTAAAATGCTTAGACCCATTTCCCAGCAAAGAAAAAAGATAGATAAAGATAAAAGGAATAGCATTAAATTGCTGGTTCACTCAGAGAAAACATTGGTAAATCTGTTCTGACAAATGGAATCATTTACAGCAGGCTAGTGGGGAATGGGTTGGAGTTAGGACAGATTGGAGGATTATTTTTCCTATTATTCATAAATGACTTTCTTCAACTCGCAACTAAGCAGCAAGTAAAGAATAGAATGTATAACGGTCAAAAATAGAACATAAGAACGTAAGAACCAGGAGCAGGAGTAGGCCATCTGGCCCTTCGAGCCTGCTCCGGCATTCAATAAGATCATGGCTGATCCTTTCATGGCCTCAGCTCCACTTACCCGCCCTCTCATCATAATAGAAATGTTTGGATGATACCAGTCTGGCAATGTTTTTTACTGACATTGGCTACTCAACATGCAACAGTACTCCATTCACTTGGGATTAACACAAAGAGAAGAAACATCTGCCATTGCATTAAAGTTTCTTGCACTTGCACAGAATGTTGATAACCCATTCATTGAGAAGATGATTTTGATTTATAGCAAAATAGCTGTAAATTCTGTATCCTATGACCTTACTCCACTAGCTACCTGACAATGGAGCAGAGTTCTGAAAGTGTGTATTTCCATATAAACCTGTTGGACTATAACCTGGTGTTGTGTATTTTTAACAATGTCAACATTGGTGATTTTTTTAAAAAAGTCCCAATAATGTAAGTCTAATGTACTGTAAATCATTATATAGGTTTTGACAACCACATACAATGCTATACCTCATCATCACTACTTTATCCCACAAACTCAATCCTACCAAAACCAACAGCCTTAGCTTTACTGTAATTTTTTTGAAGAAAAAACAATTAAGAAACAATCTAAAAGTGCCTTCCAGAAACTAATGTTACCATGCTGTTCATATTCATCAAGAAATGTAACAGAGCCCCATTACTTAGCTTTTAGCCATAGGGAGGTGCACAAGGGAATGAAATGATAGACAGGGTCATCTTGTCAATGATGGGTTATCAAAACTGCCACATGAGGTCCTTTTTATTCTGTTGGCTCACTGTACAAAAACTGCTTTGTCCGAATACTATGGAAAATCACTGATATTTCACAAAAGTTTGTGCCACTCACTAACATCACCAGTACAGCTGTATTTAGATTAGATTCCCTACAGTGAGGAAACAGGCCCTTTGGACCAAAAGTCCACACCAACCCTCTGAAAAGTAACCCACCCAGACCCATTTCCCTCTGACTAATGCACCTAACACTATGGGCAATTTAGCATGGCCAATTCACCTGGCTTGCACATCTTTGACTGTGAGAGGAAACCCACGCAGACACAAGGAGAATGTGCAAACTCCACACAGACAGTTGCCCGCAATTGGAATCAAACCTGAGTCCCTGGCACTGTGAGGCAGCAGTGCTAACCACTGAGCCACCATGCCACCCTAGAGGACTTAGCTAGAGTTTGAGAATGAAGTACCAGTTATGTCACAGCACAAACAACAGGAAGAGAATGTGGAAGCTAAAATGAAGAAGCCAGAGAGATATCTTTGTTCTCTTCCTTGGCTGCAGAACCTACAGATGATATTTACCAACAATCAATATGGATCAAGTAATCTTTCTTCCAAAGATGATTAAGTGACAATATACTTAGTGAAACTGATTGAATCCACTCTGTTTTCTGTTGAAGGCTCCACAGTACCCTCATCTATTCTTGCTACAGGGTGACAGAACATATACCAAGATTGAGATGGCACCTCTAATACCTCCAGAACTGAGAAGTGCTGCTTGAAAATGATCTGCAGTGATGTTGGTGAAAACATGGGTCTTCTTGCAAGTGGCCTCACCTTCAGCAGTGAGTTACAAGGAATTCATAAGCCATAGTTAAAGAAAGTAGTTCTGGTAGTCCAAGGTCTCAGTCATTCTGCAAGTGTGTTCCAAATGATCATCTGTGAATGCTAGCACTGTGCCTGTGGTCTGAGAGCACTGCCCACGCCAGAGTTCCTGATCACAGGCTCAGCTGTAGGTTTTTGTTGCAGAAACTCTTACTGTTTGAACATACTTATTGGCATATTTTGCAGGCACAAACAGTCTGGTCTCACACCTGGTGACCATTTTGGTATACCTCTTTTGTTTGTCTTCATCTCCAATAAACTTAATATTTGAATGTAGGTCTATTTCTAACATACAATTCCTCATAGAAGAGCCTCATCATCCCACAGTGCAAGAGTGTGACTTAGTTGCGTGAGCAAGATCAACACTGTGAAGGACTCTGCCTCACACTTGGCAAACTAAATGTGAGTACACTAGAAGCAATTTTACAAGAAAGCTTGACCAGCAGGAACTTCACCAACCAGCAATATATGTGGATTGGTAGTACTTGAAACATCCTGATTCTTGAAACAAAAGGTTTTTTGTTAACCATATATTCAGGAAGGAAATGAAAGTCTGAAAAGAACACAGGGGCAGTCCAGGTGGGAGCCAGGAAGATCAGAGTTTCCTGATCTATGCTTCCAAAATGTATCTGACTACCCTTGAACATCAGAACCTCTGTCTGACTGTTGACTTGTGCAAGTCTTCCTTAGTTAAATGGTAGGATATGACAGGCAGCAAGGAGAAGGTGTGTAATTTTAAAAATAAATGAATTTCGATTTTTGTATTTTAATACAGCTGAGCCTAGCTTTCATATTTCAATGCATACTTAGTGGTATGAAGATGTGCTCGATCAATTATTAATTTGAGTTTCTTTTTTTTTAATATACATTCCAGACATTTGCAACAATAAGACTTCACACTCAAACAAAGGGACACTGACCTATATTAAAATGGCTGTCAATTTGCATAATTCTGTAAACCACATTCCATTTCATGGAGACACAGGGTCTATGAAGAGCATCAGAAGCAATTAAGCCCTGCAGAGGTGTATTACCTGGAGCCATGAAGCCAACTCTAAAATGACTGTCAACATGAGTGTGTGTGTGTGCGTGTGTGTGTGTCTGCGTGCGTGTGTGTGCGTGTGTCAGTCAAAAGTTTCAACCAACGGCATCTCTCAGATGTGAAATATTTTGCAACTCTCTTCCTATCTGGTTCTATAAGTGTATTAAGCATCCATCTATTCCAAAAGCCCAACAAAGCCTGGGAACATCAGTCATATTGGAAGTATCTCTTTATAGCACTTACATCATGAAACCCACGCCATTGCAACATCACATTAGTCATCCTGCCAGCCATCAAGATGTGTTTCTATTTTAAATAAATGTTTTATAACCCAAATGCTGCATACATAACAAAAGTAACAGCTTTTTAACAAAAATTATTATGACACTGATGAAATATTTCATTGAATGATTTAGGGTCTGCTGTCTGTGCAGTTAATTTGTGGTATCCACTCTGAATTGCACATCACACAGTTGTTTAGTAATGTGTGATGTGAGCCATTGTGAAACAATGTAAGGTGCAATATCTTATTTCAATTCAAAAAATCGACACAAATGCCATAGTTCTTTGTGCACTCACTAACCTGCGAATTCCTACCAGTTTAGGTTCATATGTTCACACGACTGTTTATTTTTATATATTTTGTACAAATTTTGCAACCAAAAAATGGGATGTCCAAGGAATTATTTTCTCGCTGGTGATAATCATTAAGGTTGCAGAAAGCACATAAATGATCACATTTGCAAAGTAACAAAATCTATGTAATACAGATGTCTCTCACTGATATATCTACAGATCCAATGAAGCTTTTTTTTTAAAAAAGCATTTTCATCAAATGCAGACATCATTGTCCAGGACAGCTTCTGCTCTGACTCTAAGTCATTTACAGAAATTGTAATCATTTGAGGTCCCAGAACTGATCCCAGCAGCACACCACTTATTAAATTTTGATAACATAAAAGGACTCCGTTATGCCTCAAATAAAAGCAAAATACCACAGATGCTGGCATCTGAAATGAAAACTGCAAATGATGATGAAACTCATTAACAAAGTTAATGTTTTGGTCTCCATCCTATTGGAAAGATGTTGTTAAACTTGAAAGGGTTCAGAAAAGATTTACAAGGATGTTGCCAGGGTTGGAGGATTTGAGATATAGGGAGAGGTTGAACAGACAGGGCTGTTTTCCCTGGAGCGTCGGAGGCTAAGGGTTGACCTTTTAGAGGCTTATAAAATCATGAGGGGCATGGATAGGATAAATAGACAAAGTCTCTTTTCTGGGGTGGGGGAGTCCAGAACTAGAGGGCATGGGTTTAGGATGAAAGGGGAAAGATACAAAAGAGACCTAAGGGGCAATGTTTTCATACAGAGGATGGTACATGTATGAAATGAGCTGCCAGAGGAAGTAGTGGAGGCTGGTACAATTGCAACATTTAAAAGGCATGGGTATGTGAATAGGAAGGTTTTGGAGGGATATGGGCTGGGTGCTGGCAGTTGGGACTAGATTGGGTTGGGATATCTGGTCAGCATGGACAAGTTGGACTGAAGGGTTTGTTTCTGTGCTGTACATCTCTATGACTCAATGACTCTGTGAAGAGTCACATCAGACTTGAAACATTAACTGTGTTTCTTTCTCCATAGATGCTGCCAAGCCTGCTAGGTTTCTCCAGCATTTTCTATTTTTATTAACATTTATATCTACTCTCTGCCAACCAATCTTCTGTCCAAGCCAATATCCTATCTCCTACACCAGGAGCTTTTACTTACCACAATAGCCCTTGATCTGACACTTCATCAAGTCTAGGTACAGAACATCCACTGGTCCCCCTTTATCCATAATATAGGTTACCTCCTTGAAGTACTCCAATATATTGATCAAAATGATTTCTATTTCACAAAACCATGTTGACTCTTCCTGATTACCTTGAACTTATCCATGTTCCCTGATAAAACTTCTTTAAAATTAGCCTCAAACGTTTTCTCCTGTGACAGATGCAAAACTGATTGAACTATAGTTTCCTGCTTCTGTTAGCAAATAGTCTCCATAAAGGATTAATATGTTCTAATCTAATGGGAACTTTCCTGAAACTGAGGAGTTTTCATAAATTAAGCCAATGCACCAAGTACCTCAGTAGCCATTCATTTAAGACATTTTCATACATTCTTCTCCATAATATTGACTGTCTCTGGGGCAGCTGTCACCTGCTCTTCCAAATGCTGCTAACTGTCTCTGGTTCTTTCTTTCACTCATTCTTCTAGGGATGTAATGCTGTTATTCAAATGCCAATAACAATGACAACAACTCAGAGCCACCTGTCAACAACACTTCTAAGGTATTTACAAGAAGTTGGTAGTTTAATTATGCTTTCTTTCAAATACAATGAAAATAAGGTATTTCTTAAAAAGCAAACTACTTAATTATCATAAAAATAGGTTTGATCAGTCACGATTATAGAGGAATTTGGAAGTAAGAAACATAATTTCACAATAAGCAATCATCACTGTATAATGTAATGATTCTGAGGGACTTAATGTTCATGCAACATTGAGCTGCACCCATTCTCCATACTGAGCCCGTGGATGGGGATATTGAATTCCACATTATCCTTTGCAAGGAGTAGATGTCTTCTGTACAATTCTTGAGAGTTTGAGTAATTATACTGATGAGTAATGAAGTTGCATATACTTGTGGATATCATGTAAAGTACTATCTCATTAACAAAGAACAGTGTCTCCTATTTAATGATGAAGAATCATGAAACAGTAGCTTGCTTTCTCTCCATGGACGGTGAATGACCTGTTGTGATCTCCAGCATTTTTGTTTTCATCTCTCTAATACTGATTCATTAGACAGGTATTGATAATTTATAGACAAAGGAGGACTGGTGCAGTCAATAACCTCAAGTAACCCTTAGTCTGAACAACCTGGTGGCCGAGGCAGCAGAAACCATGAGATGCCAGTGGTAGGAATCAGGGAAAAACCACAGTCCCCCCCATTTAAGATGCAGATGAGGAGGAATGTCTTCTTTCTGAGAATCATTAAAGTTGGAAATTCTCCATTGCAATGTGCATTGATTCATTTAAATGATTTCAATATTAAACGGATTTCTAATCTAGAAAGGAGTCAAGGATTGTTGTGTGGGAGAAGGAGGGGAGGAGTTGTAGGGGCATGTGGGGGGTGGGGTGGTAGGAGTGCACAGGAAAATTGAGTTAAGACCACCAATAAGATTAGATATGACTTTATTGCATGTTGTTAAGGTTGAGAGCCACAGAACAGACTTTTAAGAGGAGCTTCAGGTCACCCTGAAGCCACAAGTTGCAGATATCTGGTTCAGTGAGGGGCCACGAGAGGATAAATTACCATGTTTGCTCACTCAATGGAAAGCACATTAGATAAAAGGAGATTGAAGAAGAAAAGAAAATGTTGATAAATTCTAATTAAATTATGAAGAAATATTGGTTGGGAGTTCTAGAGTTCAATGGTGTGAGGTTACTGAACTTGATTTTTTGATGGTTAATCATTAAATTGAGATGGGTCATTTGAGACATGATATTAACTGAACCAAGTGTACATTATTCAGCTCCTTCACTTGCAGGACTCAGTTAAGTCCTAGTGACACCACAGAAAAGTCAACAGAAATAAGGAAAACGACCTAAAACTTATGGGTAATTCTTTGTTAGTGATTTAAAGAAAATGTTCCTGATGGCGACAGCAGCTTTGGAAAGACATACAGAAGCTGAGCTGCTATGAGTGAGCATGGCAGCAATATTTCTCCACTAAGTACATTTCCATTGGACATTGTTTTCTCAATGTCTCCTGTGCAGAGATTTGGTTAGGATTTTATTGCTCTCTCTATGATACAATTTTTGTATGACAAAATGGAAAAATATGATTTTGTTGTGTTAAAAGATCTCTCAGGCAACTTAAGTGAATGAACATATTGACTAGAAACATTATGGGGAGTATTGTAACAGGAATCATCCCTCAAACAGTTTTCCTATAAATCCTTGCCTTATTTACTGATTAAAGCAACACAAAAACCACAAATTTTAGTTTCTTCTCTGTTAACCCCTTCAAGCCTGTAGCATCAACCCCATTATTGCCTGCCATGTTTTAATTGAAATATTTCAGTGTTGAGGTTAGTGCTGGGCAATGTTGATTCATGAGTTCTCATTGTATTAATTCTCATTGTAGAATTCAAAACTCAGCTCTTTTAAGGTGCAAACGGGTTTCTGTGGATCATGAACATGTGATATTTGAATGGTTAAATTCAGAGGAAGTCTTTTCGCAATGACAGTATAGTCAGAAAGGAACTATCCAAATTTACACAGAGCTGTCCTCCAAACAGGGGGAAGTGTGGGTATTTACGTTGGGACAGCAATTGCCTTTAGTCAGCAGCTGTTAATCAGCAGTGGTTTCAGAGGCATGTGATTTTTCCTTAATTCAAAAAAAAAGACACTTTATTTGCTCTTAACCCCTTTTTAACTTAAGAATGACTTTTTTTTAGCTCCTTTTCCTCAACATGAAAGCTATCAAATTTAATTGGGAATAGGATGGTGCAGGATTCGCAAACTGACATTTACTTTCCCTGGAACTGCAGCTGCACCAGCCCCATCCGGTATCAGGGCCCAAAGTGCCTTTTCCCCAAAACATCCACAATTTTCATTTTTCCTAATGTATAAGCAATTTCTTTTTGAAAATTACAATTAAATCTGGTTCCACCCCCTTTCAGAAATTACCTGTCAGAGGAAGTCTCAGCACAGAAAAGAAATCTTCCCTTCATCCCCCTCTGCTTTGCCAATTATCTTTCACCCAGGGTACCAAGCTTAGTGTTAGTGAAAACACTTTCTTCTTCTTTCAGGCTGTGTTATTGCTTGGGGCACATTTATTAGAATGATAATTTCTATCCCTTCATCACCACTAGGGCATTTTATCAGCAGATAGATATCTTCCTCATCAATCTGCTCAAAGATGGTATTACACATCTCTGGAGCAAGTGAGACTTGAAGCTCAGCCTCCTGAATCTGAAATAGAGGTACTACCACTGCATCACAAGAGACCTCTTATCTGCGAATGCACTGAGACAGACAGATCTCCTTGGGAGGAAGTGGCTAGACAATCATCAAGCATTTCTACTGGATAAAGTATTGCGCTCTACTGAGAAGAAGGTGCTGGAATGACAAAGCAGGAAAATGTCATTCTCCCAGTGAAGGGGAAAGAAATGGCTGCCCTTTATCCAGAACTAAAGATACAGATATTGGGTTCTGTCTATAATTAAGAAATATCAAGCGCTTATGGGGGCACTTAATACAGTTTCCAAGCATTTAGAATTTAGCTGATGTACAAAAGAGAAACGTAACAGGTCTACAATTGGGATCTGCAACCCATCGTATTAGGTGCACTCCAAAGAGAATTTCTACTTCAACAGATTATCAGGAAGATGTGCAAAGGAAAACTGTAACACTTATTCATGGATGTGTTGTGGTGCTGAAGGTCATTCGGCCCATCGTGTCTAGCCCATCGGCCCACTGGCTCTCCAAATGAGCATCAAAATTTAGTGCTATTCTCCCATACTCATGGGTATTGTTTTTATTTAAATAATCATCCAATGCCTCCTTGAATTCCTCAAGTGCACTTATTCACCACACTTCACTTCACCACTGCACAGGTGAACAGTGGCTCAGAGAGATTGATCATCTGTACTGGACCACTATTAAATTGACAGAATAAGTTTTGAATAGCGCTTAAATGGTGATAAAGTTAGTGTGATGATAGATGAAGCATTATGAAGTGAAGTACTACAATCCTAATTTGCTCCCTTTAATGGGCTTGCTCCACGTTATAAAGTCCTAGGTTAAAGTCCCATTCTCAGACTTAAACACAAAAGTCATGTCTGTCACACCAGTGCAGGACTGAGGGAGTGCTGCACTAACAGGATGCTACCTCTTGGATGAAATGCTGAACAAATGGCCACTCAGATATACATAAGAAATCCCACTGCATTATTTCAAAGGGCAGCAAAGTTGTCCTTGGTGTCCTGATCAATATATACACTTCAATCAATAGCACAAGAGCAGGTAATCTGATCTTTATCATTTTGCTCCATTGGCTGTGTAGACATTAACTACTGCATTTCTTACGTTACAACAGTGACAGTATTTTAAAAATATTTTAGTAGTTGTAAAATAATTTGTCCAGTGGTCTTGAAAGATGCTGTGACATTTATGTTTAATGGCCCAAAACTACCAGAAAACAGGTGGCAACACACAAGTAAATCCAGCCCTGACTAACAGAAGTCACTTTGATGAATAAGTGACCAAAGGCTTTTTAATGTTAGTTTATTGTCTCGAAGCAATAAGATATGATACTATAATTTTAAAATAAATTGAAAGTGACCCTCCTGAAAATTGCCAATAGATTCTGGAAGATTATGCATGAACCCTACTGCGAGTACATAGGCTATGAGTGTGCTCAACTCCTCATATGACTTATGTAAGAGATTCTCTTCCTCTTTATCTCATTGGTCTCATTCATTGAAACTCAAAGGTTTGCATTTTCCAACTGAAATTATTTTAAAATAACATTGATCAGAAATCCAAGCCTTCAATTTACTGTCTTATTCTTTCTACTGAATTATGTTGATAACCATAGTAAAAAGCTGACAGTTCTATATGGTGGAATATATTACACAAAATTAGGTCGATATTCATTAGACTGTAAACGGGAGACCACTGCCTATTATTATTGTGGTAAGCAAGGCTGAACTCCATTTGCAAACAGAAACATATGCAAAAAGCACCTCTTATTACACCTAACTACTGTGACTTAATTTGATTTTATTTTCTCTCCAATTATTCCTAGTGTACAGTTCTACAGCACACAGATATGCTGTCATCCAGACAGCTATGGTCATTTTGTCAGCCCAGACAAAGATCATCAGGAAGTGATTAACTATCAGACAATGACATTTGTGAAGTTAAAAGAGAAGCTGCTGAAATAGCTTATTTCAGTCAGTAGACTGTGAATGACAATCCAGGCTGCTACCATTGCAAACTCCATATTGTTTCACAAACACCTTTATTCATTAATTTTATACAGCTTGTACTTTGTTTTACGAACAATTCTTTCAGGGAGTTTTGCTAGAAGAACAAATCTGTCTTACCAATTTTGCACTGCATTTTTGGCAACAGACTGGACAACAATAGTACTAAACCATGAAGTATTATGCGAGACCAGCAGTTTTAACAGTTCATAAATGTAAATAACATTCCAACCCAAATTGCTAATGGCCAACTGATTTAATCCAGACTAATAGATTCCATAGGATATCTAAATTCACTCCAAATGCACGGCTGTACGGCCCTTGGAACCAAAGGTTGTATGTAATCCCAAGACAGTGAAGGTGAAGAAGTGTCTTCAACCTATTTGATGTCACATTTCTAGAGTTACCAACCCTAGTGACTCCTTACTATAACACATCGATATTTGTTAAATGAACTCTGGTTCCACTCACCACTCTTGGCAACCATTTTCAGCCATTGATCACCCACTGGGAGACTTCCTGGTGTCCATCCCAATCTTGGCTTTCGCAATGTTAAAACCTGTTCCCTTATGTCCTACTATCTTGCCTCATCAAAAAGCACTGTCTCAGATGGTTACCACTATCCCAATAAGTATTGTGGGAAAAACAATGTCCTGTGATAATAAATGAAACCTGGAAAAGCTGGGAGATAATGCTCTTAATAATGGAGAAAAGCTAAAAAGGCAACAGAGTACATGAGATACTTAGACAAAGTGTGTAATAATGACATATCTTTCGGTATAAATGTGTTGCATGACATGGAGAATGCAACTACACAAGCAAACAAAGATAACAAAATCCAAGAGAGTAATTAAAATGAAATTACTTGAAGATTGTTGTGGAGTAAGTTCATTAAAGCATGTTCAAGAGGCAATTAGATAGGTTTCTGAGCATAATGTGTTTGAGAGGTATGGTGAGAAGATAGATCATTGAGATGCTTCTATAAGAAGGAAATGAGCAGTTAAATTTGTCTTAGTCAGTAGAGTATATTGGGTTGATAGCAAATTGACAACTTATTTTACACTGAGCCGATTCTCTTTTCCACTGAATAACGCTGTTTTTCTATTGGCCCATTCTACGTTACTTGCACCGACCAATTTCACCCTCAAGGGTTGTTCGGCCTAATGGTATTTTCCTTCTTTCATGCTGCCATAAATCACAAGTGCAAACCTGGAACAGTTTAATCTCATTAGAACTCTCTGGTTCAAGTACTGCCTTGTATCTCTGCCAGCGATTTTTCTTCTTCACAATATACCAAGTAATGTTTCTATTTATTGCTAACGCTTATTTGAGTGGTGCAGTGATGCAGTCTACTGACATTTTGGCTGCAGTCTTCCAAAACCTTTGGCAATGAATGCTAGAAACGTTTTTGGTTGACGAATGGTGGTAAAATTAGTGTGATGATAGATGAAGAGTTATGAAGTCATACCTGTCACACCAATGCAGTACTGGGGGAGTGCTGTGCTAACAGGGATGCTGCCTTTTGGATGAAATGCTGAACAAATACCCACTCAGATATACATAAAAGATTCCACGGCATTATTTCAAAGGGCAGCGAAGTTGTCCCTGGTGTCTTGGTCAATATATACACTTCAATCAATAGCACAAGAGCAGGTAATCTGATCTTTATTATTTTGCTCCGTTGGCTGTGCAGATGTTGGCTACTACATTTATTACATTACAACAGTGACAGCATTTTAAAAGTATTTTACTGGTTGTAAACAATTTGTCCAGTGATCTTGAAAGGTGCTGTGACATTTATGTTTAATGGCCCAAAACTATCAGAAAACAGGTGGCAATACACAAGTATTTTAGTGGTGGTAAAAGTGGCACAGGGCATAAAGGTGTGATTAAGACTATTACAAATCATCTTGGATGTAAATGTATAAGTGATATACATATTGCATTATGGATGTAGGTTTGCTCGCTGAGCTTGAAGGTTCATTTCCAGACGTTTCGTCATTCTACTTGGTAACACCTTCAATGGGCCTCAGGAAAAGCAGTGTATATGATTCCTGCTTTCTATTTATATGTTTGGGTTTCTTTGGGTTGGTGATGTCATCTCCTGTGGTGATGTCATTTCCTGGTCTTTTTCTCAGGGGGTGGTAGATGGGCTCTAACTCAATGTGCTTGTTGATAGAGTTCCGGTTGGAATGCCATGCTCCTAAGAATTCTCATGCGTGTCTTTGTTTGGCTTGTCCTAGGATGGATGTGTTGTCCCAGTGAAAGTGATGTCCTTCCTCACTGATGATGTTACCTAGTAGGTAACGAAACGTCTGGAAATGAGCCTTCAAGCTCAGCAAGCAAACCTACTTCCAAAGTATATTGCACTGTTTTCTATTGCTACATTATATTTGTTGTATTATTTTTACTGACTTACTTCTTTCTGATTATTTTATACACCATTGTACTGTATGGCATTGCTTTCTAGTTGGCATGTATCATGCTATGTTAATCTACTGCATCGTATTACAATGGAATGCAAGCTTTTATATTATTTATAGAATTGGTAATGAGCACTATTGCATTATGTTCAACAATTATGCTCTAATAAATGAACTCTTGCACCATAATGAATGAGGTAAAAACAAAGGCTGCAGATGCTGGAAACCAGATTCTGGAATAGAGTTGTGCTGGAAAAGCACAGCAGTTCAGGCAGCATCCGAGGAGCAGGAAAATCGATGTTTCATGCAAAAGCCCTTCATCAGGAATACGTCAAACTGCAATGTACTCCACTGTTCTGCATTGCATTGGACTGGACAACTCTGTACTATTAATACCTGTCTAAAATGATATAATGTCTCCACTGACCTGTAATATCATATACCACAGTATTAAATACTTTACAATTACTTGATTGTTAGTAAGAATACTCCAATGCAACAAATAAAAATGCTGTAGCTTTAAGCCTGTTGACATTACAGGGCTCATTGTATCAACCTCCTGTAATGGATTTTGCTGTAACAGTGGATAACTGATTCTAAACGTCAGTTCTGTTTTTTTTATCTATTGCTGTAAGAATTTGTTTAACTTAAATCAAAAGTAATCCTCAGTGCAGTAGGTGTCCTGTGAAGTTAGCACTTCGCCTGCAGGATGTTCCAAGGATTCTGAAGTTAACACTGAAGAGACCTGGAATCAAGTTAGTCCCTAGTCTCCAAGTCAAATACTTCAACCAACCCACCCAAATGTGCAAAAAGAAACCTGCTGATACAGTGCTGAATGAAACACCCATGGACTAGTAATTGACGCTAGAACTTCACCATCGATTAACATGCTGTACTTTAAGACATCTGGCTTCCAATCCTTTTACAATGCTGGACCAGCTCCACAACCCCGGAGAAGCAAGAAACTCCAGATGTACAAGAGCTGGGATAAGCTATTACCAGCCTTTACAAGCAATCGAGACAAATGTGATCCCACCTTCAGCCAGAAAGCTTGCTAGCGAGGGGAAGTTGTGACAATATGGTAACAGGATTGGGTTACTAATCCCGAATCCAAGCTAATGCTCTTACGGACATGGGATCTGATCCCACTGTGGTAGATGTCAAAATTTGAATTCAATTTGGAAATCCAGAATTCACAGCCATTGTAGTAGTAACCCAAAAAAACCCATTGTTGATTACTGCAAAAGCCCAACTGGTTGACTAATTATGTCCTCACCTGTACTGATGTGAAGGTGCCAATGTTGGACTGGGGCAGACAAAGTCAGAAATCGTACAACACCAATTTTATAGTCCAACAGGTTTATTTGAAATTGCGAGCTTTTGGAGTGCTGCTCCTTTGTCAGGTGTTGAAGGAGCAGCACTCCAAAGCTTGTGATTTCAAATAAACCTGGTATCGTGTGCCTTCTGACCTTACTTGTTCTAGACTTCAGATCGATAGCAAAGTGGATGCCTCTTAAATGCCCTCTGATATGCCAATATATTAATGATCTTGATAGTGGTGTGCAGGGGACAATTTTACGTGAGCAGGTGAGCCATTCAGTTGTATCTAACCATTATAAAGTTAAAAAATTTAGAAACCAAGATGCACCATCTGACATAAAACCTAAGACATCAGAAGAAACAACAGTACATGCAGTTCTGTCAAATGTGCAAAGTCCTCCGTTCCAACATATGGAAACCAGACACAATACCATATAAGAGAAAATGAGGTCTGCAGATGCTGGAGATCAGAGATGGAAATGTGTTGCTGGAGAAGCGCAGCAGGTCAGGCAGCATCTAGGGAACAGGAGAATCGACGTTTCGGGCAAAGGGCTAATGCCCGAAACGTCGATTCTCCTGTTCCCTAGATGCTGCCTGACCTGCTGCGCTTCTCCAGCAACACATTTCCATCACAATACCATATAGCCAACTTTATACTTTGAATTATAATCGCTGTTGTAATACATGGTGAATTTAACAGAGCAGGGTCCAATGAATAAAAGAATGAGCAGACTATCTGAATTTCTGAATAATGGCGGCCAAGGGATGAATATTGGCCATGACACCGTCCCATTCCCTTACTTTGTAATGGTGACCTGGATTACTCCATCTCTGAATGCAAAACATCTCATCGAAAAACTATCGCCTCTGACAATGCAGCAAACTGCCCTGAATTGTCAGCCCAGTGTTTGTGCTTCACACTCTGCTGACTCAAGAGCCAGTAAATTGCTATATTCTTAATCGACCTGTTCAGAGATGTTGCTATGTGACAAATGGAACTTGAACCCAGTCTCCTGGAAGAGGGAACATATATGTATTTTTTTGGAAATAGGCTGGCTGCCCTCAAGAAATTTGCACCCAGCTCACACTGAAGTCATACTCACTTGCTGCAAACCTGTTTATCGTGCATCAAAATGCTTAATTAGGTCCCAAATATTACCTTACACTTGTTTTGCTGGTGCTGAAAAGAATATAAAAGGGTAAGCTACAGAGTAATAAAACATCTTTCGCTGCATTAGTGAGAATTCTTCTGAGAGTCCAAAACACGAGGATCAGTTTTATTATGGGTAATTAATGATCCATTATGAGTGGATTGCTAGCTAAGCCAAATCATTAATGAGTTATGGGTCATTCAAATTGGGAATAGCATGCTCTGCAATTCAGCCATTTGAGACTATGGCTTCCTTTTCTTTTGTACTCTGCTAATGATCTGTTCAGCACATTTTGCATGCTGTAAAAATTACAGGACCTGTTTAAAAGCAAACACTGATTTTCATACTGAATTCCCTACCATTCCTTTCAAATGTTTATCTTTGTGTTATAGATCTCTTTTTTTTCATTATTAATAGTCCTATAGCTCAAGCATTGTATGAAACCTTTTATTTTAATAACACCCACCATTTATGATAGCTCAGCTCGCAACCCAAAGCCAAGCATTTTGCAGTGAAGTGAATATATATGTATGTACCATTGACACTTTGAATGCAGCGTGATCAAGTTAGGAACTAGTTGCATGCAAAGGTCTGTGCTTCCCTTACCCCAGGACCCACCATGTGCCACTGATAACTCCATTACACAATGACCACTCTATAACCCAGTGAACCAACTTCAAAGTTCTTGTCCCAGCTTATAAATCACTCTAAGTACATAATCCATCATAACTTTGCAGTTTCTTCAGGCCTTAAGTGCCTTCAGACCTTGTGTTATCAGTTTGTGTCTTAACCCCAATCTTTCCAATGTGAATTCACAAGTGCTCTCCACTTTTCTGACATCTGATATCACCTTTCTCTCTGTTTTCCTAAGACAACAGCGTCTGGCAGTAAAGTAGGTATCAGTAGACCAGAAGTCATGACCACATGAATTTTAATTCAGTAAATCTGTTGAATTTAGAAAAATTTGAAAGAGTAACTTTCAAGTTGTCATAGAAGAGCATTAGTTCACCATTTCATTTGCGGAGGGGAACTCATTGGCATCCCTGCATTCCTTGGGTAATGTAGTACCAGTACCTGTTCATACCCCAAAACAACACCTTCAACTCCATTAAACCACATTTATAACCCCTGATTCCCTGCATGATATATGCACCCTACACTTTATTCATCTGATGCCAAGTTTACTTTAATTCCCCTTGCCATTGAGTATGTACCCACTTTGATCTTATGCTTGTCTGACGCCATGTTATATTTGTGCCCACATCCTTTCTTCCTTTGATACCAGTTTACACGTGTTCATCCCTCCACCAGCTAGCCACATGTACCATATGCTCCTCTGACACTAGGTTTCTCTTTACTCCTGTGATTTTTCCTGCATACCACATGAACCCTCTACATTTCAATGACAGGCTCCACATCAATAGCATCCTATTCAGCCTCTTTGATGCTAACCTCTTTGACCCATAGCTTTTCTATCCTAACCACTCCATCTTTTCCCTCCAGCTTCTCACCTTGCAATCCACAACTTGCACTTATGTCGTGTTTTACATTGTGTCTTAGTTTGCGATGACTTTCCATATATGAAGGGCACTATAGAACTGTAAGCTGGTGTAGAGTGTTAATGCAGGTTTTTAAAAACTCCACAAACTCCATCAACAAACACATCGACCTGGACCCAATATACCAACCACTACAGCGGACAGCTGAAACTGACAACCGGAAGCGGCAGGGACAGACCACTATAAACTCCGGAGGAAACATCAAAGAAGCGCTTCACAGGAGGCTCCCAAGCACTGATGATGTCGCCTAGCCAGGGGACGAAACGTTTGCAACAAAAACTTCCAGCTCGGCGAACAGAACCACAACAACGAGCACCCAAGCTACAAATCTTCACACAAACTTTGAGCAGGTTTTTAAGTTAGCCTGAGTATATATAACTGATAGGTTGATACTGAAGGTGGGGTTCAGACAGGCTAATTATGATATACATAACAGAGGTTGTGATTGTTTTAGAATGGAGATGTTTACATTACGTTTGGGGACATGACCAAGAGTCAGGTGTAGTATAACAGCTGGCTTTTAGCAATGAGGGGGGAATGCAGTCAAGGATAGTGGCAGTGTCTATAATAGACAAGTTTATGCTATAGAGAGTAAAGTGAATAGAATTGGTGTGATGGAGATAATCAAGGCTGAATATTATACAACTGAATGACTGATACAAAGAGGGCAGTGTATATTACTCAAGGTGGGGGTGTATTTAATTAAGGTGTATATAAATACTATAAAATTGAAAGCAGGTCTTTTAGGTTTTTTGTTTAAACATTTGTAAATTGCTTCATACCACCAGCTCATTCAAGTAAGACTGATATAAAACTGTTTATACAGGGTGATTGTTAACATATACTTCATTAATGTGCCCATTATTCTTAGTCTACTGAAGACTGGGTTTTGAAAAGGAAAAAGGTACTTTGCTTCAGGCCATGTACTTTGTCTCAATTCAAGTTTTAATTTTTTTTTAAACTTCAAGGACTTCTTTTTATTTCATTGGTTTTGCTTTGATGGGTTTTGCTTAAGGGTACCATGCAAAACAAAACGGTAAATTATAGACAAAGCATGCGAATAAAGACTGCCTGCTGCCCCACTGTGTCTTAGTTTTTACAGTTATTCTACAAGGCACCAAGGTAGGAGTCTCTTTCTGTTTAAGAAGCCAGAGAAATGGTCACAGTCCATCACAGTCTGCTGTTGTATGATTTGACAAAATCTCCTCATGAGTAGCTCTATCCTCAGGTCGGAATTCTCTTTCCCAAAAGACTCCACCTTGTTATGCCACCGTACAAATGCAATTTGGATGAAGGAAGTTGTTGTGTACGTGGCATTGCATTTCCCAGAATTCCCTCCTCATAACAAAGGCTTCTTCCAAGGGCAACATGAGCACTGTCAGCGGAGTTGCAGCTGGTTGCCATGACATCTGCTCTGAAGGACATTGCCCACAAAATGTTAACCTGTTGGTATTTTCTCTCTCCAGTGGCTGATGTGCTGTGCTGTGCTGTTCTGGAATTTTCTGTTTTAATTTCAGATTCTTAGCATTTGCAGCCTTAATTTTCAGGATATCTACTTACTCACAGATTTTCTTCTCACCATGCAAACATTTGAAACTTGAAAAAATAAATCAGAATTAAACTTTTATATATTTCTTGTGGAAACTTAGACCTTGTTGGCAAGGCCATCTCCTTTTTTTCTCCATCTCTAATTACCCTTGAGAAGTTTGTGGTGAGCTTTTCTCCTTGAATCAATGCAGTCTATGTGATGGGGATATTCCCACAGTGCTGTTGGGAAAGGAATTTCAGGATTTTCATCCAACGACCTTGAAGAAATACTGATACTGGTGCAAGTCAGATTTGTCAAAATAGTGGTAAAATTTTCAAAATCCATCATTGAATTTTAATATCTGAGACCTTCATGAACTAAAATGATTCTAAAATTGGATGAAGCACAGAAGCTACAGTGATTACCTGACTACAGATTGAAGCAAGTCTCAGAAACTAATTTGGAATAAATAGAATTGACTGAACTGAAATTATCATGTTGTCTAATGCAGTGAACTGAGGCAGGTATCAAGAAACCTCAAACTGCTGTATTAATTCATATTAGATGTAAAAAGAACAATGCCTGCAACTATCCAAGTTGAAAAAACAATCAAGCCAGACTCAGGGGTTCACAACTGAGTTATATTTCAGTAACTGTTGGTACAAGAAGGAGAGAGTGGATTGGTAATAGCAAGGTCTGAATGACTTAGTATCTCTCTCTGTTTCTCCTCTCAGCACCTTGAAAGTCAGCACATAATAAATCAAATTGGGAAAATAACCATCCACTGAGAATGCAAAATCTAAAAGTTGAAGTTCTAATTGGAAGAAGGTCAATTTTGACGCTATTAGGCAAGAACTTTCTAAAGTTGTTTGGGGGCGAATGTTGGCAGGTAAAAGAATGGCTGGAAAATGGGAAGCCTTAAAAAAGAGGTAATAGGTGTCCAGAGACATTATATTCTTGTTAAGGTGAAAGGCAAGGCTGGTAGGTGTAGGGAATGCTGGATGATTAGATAAATTGATGTTTTGGTCAAGAAAAAGAAGGAAGCATACACCAAGTACAGACATCGAGTGATTCCCTAGAAGAGCATAAAGGCAGTAGGAGTATACTTAAGAGGGAAATCAAGAAGGCAAAAAGAGGACATGAGGTGGCTATGGCAAATAGGGTTAAGGAGAATCCAAAGTGATTCTACCATTACGTGAGGACAAAAGATTAAGAAATGAGAGAATAGGGCCCCTCAAAGATTAACAAAGTTACCTACGTGTGGAACAGTGAAAGATGGGGGAGATACTACACAAGTATTTTGCATCAATGTATACTGTGGAGAAGGATAAAAAAAAGAAAGCTTGGGGAAATAAATAAAAACATCTTGAAAACTGTCAATATTATACAGGTGTTGCTGGATGTACTAAAATGCATAAAAGTGGATAAATCCCCAAGACCTGGTTAGGTGTACCTTAGACCTCTGTGGGAAGCTAGGGAAGTAATTGCTGGGCCCCTTTCTGAGATATTTGTATCATTCATAACCACAGGTAAGGTGCCAAAAAACTGGAGGTTGGCTAATGTGGTGCCACTATTTAAGAAAGATGGTAAGAAAATCAGTGAGCCTAACATTGGTGGTGAACAAGTTATTAGGGGAAATCTTGAGGGACAGGATTTACATGTATTTGGATGGACAAGAACTGTTTAGGATAGTCAACATGGCTTTGTGCATAGGAAATCATATCTCAACAACTTGATTGAGCTTTTTAAAGAAATAATGAAGAGGATTCATGAGGGCAGAGCAATGGACATGATCTATGTGTACTTCAATCAGGTGTTTGACAAGATTCCTCATGGGAGACTGTTTAGCAAGGTTAGATCACATAGAATACAGGGACAACTAGCCATTTGGATACAGAACTGGCTTGAAGGTAGAAGACAGAGGGTAGGGGTGGAGGGTTGTTTTTCAGACTGGAAGCCTGTGACCAATGGTGTGCCACAAGAATTTGTGCTGGTCCACTGCTTTTTATAATTTATATAAATTATTTGGTTTTGAACATGGGAGGAATGGTTAGTAAGTTTGCAGATGACACCAAAATTGGAAGTGTAGTGGACAACGAAGAAGGTTACCTCAGAGTATAATGGGACCTTAGACAAATGTGAGGAACTGCATTTTCAAAGGCAATCTACACTTAATGATAAGTTCCTGGGAGTGTTGCTGAACAAAGAGATCTTAGAGTGCAGGTTAATTGTTCCTTGAAAGTGGAGACCCAGGTAGACACAATAGTGAAGAAGGTGTTTGATATGCTTGTCTTTATTGGTCAGTGCATTTAGTATAGGAGTTAGGAAGTTATTTTGTGGCTCTATACAACATTGGTTAGGCCACATTTGGAATTCAGCATTCAATTTTGGTCTCCTTGTTGCAAAATTCGAAAGGGTTCAGAAAAGAATTACAGGGATGTTGCCAGGATTGGAGAATTTGAGTTATAGTGAGAGGTTGAATCGGCTGGGTCTTTTCTCCCTGGAGTGTCAGAGGCTGAGGAGTGACCTTATAGTGGTTTATAAAATCATGAGAGGCATGGGTAGGATAAATAGACAAGGTCTTTTCCCCACAGTGGTGGAGTCTAAAACTAGAGGGCTAAGGGGCAATTTTTTCACACAGAAGGTGATGCATGTATGGAATGAGCTGCCAGAGGAAGTGGTGGAGACTGGATGGGTATATGAATAGGAAGGGTTTATGGGCCAAATGTTGGCAAATGGTACTAAATTAATTTAAGATATCTGGTCGGCATGGATGAGTTGGATCGAAGGGTCTGTTTCCATGCTGTACAGCTCTATGACTCTGTGATTCTAAGCATTCTTCAAAATCGTGCTATAAGAAAGCAAAACATCGACTCATCAACCATGATCACAGGTTTAACTTTAGTAGCTCAAAGACTTGGAAGAATTTCTAAACTGCATATTCTTTATCTGTTGTTCACAACACTTGCACCTTTTTAGTCCTTCTACCTTTAAGCATATTAGATGGTGCATTTTATTATTTTCTATGGGGTTAATAAAATTCCACTTTCTTTCACTCAGGAAGAACTTGTAATTAGCTCCTAAATTTTGACTAATACTGTGGGTGGCACAGTAATTTAATGGTTAGCACTGTTGCCTCACAGCACGTGGGACCCAAGTTTGATTCCACCCTTGGGCAACTGGTTGTTTGGAGTTTACATGTTCTCCTTGTATCTACATGGGTTTCCTCCAGGTGCTCTGGTTTCCTTCCACAGTCCACAGATGTGCAGGATAAGTTAATTGGCCATGCTAAATAGCTCATGGTATCCAGGGATGTGCAGGCTAGGTGGATTAGCCATGAGAAATGCAGGGTTACAGGGTCAGGATAGAGGGGATGGGATGCTGTTTGGAGAGGCAGTGTAGATGAAGGGGCAAACGGCCTGCTTCCACACTGTTGGGATTCAATGTATTAATTGAAGTGTAACATTGCTGTAAAAAATTTAATAGCTCTTTGTTGTAGCTGACTGAGGGGTGTTAAAAATAGGGAAGTCAATTCACCCTCCTCACCTGGTCTATTTGATTTGAAGAAAAGCTAAATATCATGGTGTTCCTACGCACTTACTGCCCTGGTCCTTCCATGTGGTGCAGGTCATGAGTTTTGGAAATGTTGAGCTCAAATCTTCCACAAAGGGGTTTATAATAGCCATTGAAAGATAGCAGGGAACAAAATACAGTTTACTGAACTAATAAAAGTCACATTCCTTTAAAAATTGCCTCCCACTACTTGTGGGTGGCACAGTGGTTAGCACTGCTGCCTCATAGCGCCAGAGACCCGGGTTCAATTCCCGCCTCAGGCGACTGACTGTGTGGAGTTTGCACATTCTCCCAGTGTCTGCGTGGGTTTCCTCCCACAGTCCAAAGATGTGCAGGTCAGGTGAATTGGCCATGCTAAATTGCCCGTAGTGTTAGGTAAGGGGTATATGTAGGGGTATGGGTGGATTGCGCTTCGGCGGGGCGGTGTGGACTTGTTGGGCCGAAGGGCCTGTTTCCACACTGTAAGTAATCTAATCTAATCTAATCTAACTAAATTCTTAGGCAATTA
>NC_057729.1:47370400-47388980 GCF_004010195.1 Chiloscyllium plagiosum
AAGTGCACGAATCTTTATTCAATTTCCACCACCAGGAAGATAGGAAAACACCCGGGTGGCCAGTGACAAACACTGCCCTTCACATCAAGGGACAGTGCTGTGTGATCAAAACAGTGAAGGGGAGGGTAGGGACTAAATCAAAATAGAATTGACACTCCTGTTCTTTTTCTTGATTGTGACTAACACTGCCCTTGACACTCCTGTTCTTTTTTTTTTTTGTTTTTACCCCCACACTACCACCTAAGTGCGGTAGTGCTTATTTTATCCCCAGCACCCATGGTGTGTGTGTGCAGGTGTGAGACACAGTGAAAGACACAAAGTGCACCAATCTTTATTCAATTTCCACCACCAGGAAGATAGGAAAACACCCGGGTGGCCAGTGACAAACACTGCCCTTCACATCAAAGGGCAGTGCTGTGTGATCAAAACAGTGAAGGGGAGGGTAGGGACTAAATCAAAATAGAATTGACACTCCTGTTCTTAGCTGTCAGCTAGGGCTCCATGATTGGACCAGCCCCAATCAGGGAACTTATATTCTAGGAGATCCACCTGGCTGACCTAATTACAATCACTATGTAGCTAGGATCCCAATTTTGTCCAAGAAATTGCTTTGGAATACTGCCAGTTTACTACATTGCAAAATGGCTAACCTGTGAGGAGGAAATCTCCATTTAACAATTCTTATTAACTCAACAAAGTACTTTTTGTCTGAACATATTATTTTTCCAACACAAATAGGGGAGAGCACTGGATAACCACATCTGGAGTACTGTGCAGCCTTCTGAATGCCACATTGTGAAAAATGATGCAGGGACATTGGAAAAGGTGGAAGATATGATTTAGTAGAACAATACCAGAATTGAAACTGTTGACCAATTACGAAAGATTGATTAGCTGAGGATCCTTGTTAGAAACCCAACTTGCTTCAAAGATAGTCAGACTCCCATCTTGCCAAACTCCCCGAAACAAACATGACATTGGGAAACATCAATGAGGAAACCAGAGCAAGCACCTGGTAGATTCAGCTCATCGCCAGGTCCAAATGACCACCATGTTGGACACTGGCACCAAGAAGTCAAGGTATATGGTATAGGTATTGACCACACATACACCATGTCTAGGGATATTGGATTCCAACATGTGCCAGCTTCTAAGAACCCTCATTACACACCTCCAATCTAGTTTCATTATGCTTCTAAACTTTAATGCTGTACCACACCGTGTAATGGCAACTATAACGTCAATGCTGCAGCAAAGACACTGTGTACACAGGGGCTTGCACCCAGCTCATGGACTGGGCCAGGCTGCATCTCCAGTTTCTTCATTTGTTCCTATAGTAACCACTCACTCTGGCCCTACCTGGATGTTAACAGCATCCCTCCCTTGCATTGCCTTGCCTACTTGTGTTTTTCTCTCTCAGCCAGAAATGAGAAGACTCATTTTATTGCTGAGTGACGAGTTTTTCCGGAAATAGCACATGGTAGAGTGGGGTGGAAATCAGATGGGATAGGGGCAGAAGCAGAGTGTTTGATAAGATTTAGTGAAAAAACTTGCTTGGCCTCACAGTGAGAACATTTCCAATAAACTTGATGTGACTTGCACTGAGTCAAGAAACTGTAAAATTCAGAGTAACATGTCAGCTGTGACTTTGTGGTAACGCTCTCATCTCTGAGTTAGGATCCTGTGGGTTTGAGTTCCTACATTGTAGACTTGAGAACAAAAATGAGGCTAACACTCCCAAGGCTGAGGGAACCATCGCTTGGAAGAGATAAGAAACTCATGTATGCACCTGCCCTCTCAGGTGAATGTAGAAGATTCCATTGTGATATTTTAAGATTTGGAGATTCCCCTCTGCTTCCTGGCCAATAACTACTCCTCAAACAACATTGCAGTCAGTCATTATCACGTTACTGTTTATGGGACCTTGTTTCTATGAATTGGCTGCCTCATTTACTGCATTATAAAGTTGACTACAATATAAAATGACTTCTTTAACTGTAGAGTGCTTTGGAACCTCCAGAGGCTGTGAACAAAG
Organism: Chiloscyllium plagiosum; assembly: GCF_004010195.1. Classification (NCBI taxonomy): domain Eukaryota; kingdom Metazoa; phylum Chordata; class Chondrichthyes; order Orectolobiformes; family Hemiscylliidae; genus Chiloscyllium; species Chiloscyllium plagiosum. Next base: position 47,372,436 of record NC_057729.1, read on the forward strand.
CAATGTAAATGCAAAGTGTTATTAAGTAGCACTTCCAAAGTTGAATATGGTCATGTCATTTTGCTGGAAATGCTGAGGCTCAGACTAATGTCCTGAGGACACAGGTTCAAATCTGCATCAGGACACTGGCTGAATTTATACTTAGTTGACAAATCTGAAATTTAAAGAGAGCTAATCTTAGTAATGAAACTATTGTAGATTGTTGTTAAAAAAAAAATCACTAATATCCTTTAAGGGTGGAAATCTGGCATCGCTATTTGGTGTGGCCTTGATGTGACTCCAGACCCAATGCGGTTGACTCTTAACTGCCCTCTGAAAATGGTTTAACAAAACACTCAGTTCAAGGGAAATTATGATGTGGAAGTGCTGGTGTTGGACTGGGTTGGACAAAGTTAGAAGTCATATGATACCAGGTTACAGTCCAACTGGTTTATTTGAAATCACAAGCTTTTGGAGTGCTGCTCCTTTGTCAGATGAAGTCACCTCCAAAGGAGCAGCGCTCTGAAAGCTTGTGATTTCAAATTAACCTGTTGGACTATAACCTGGTGTCATGTGACTCCTGACCAAGGGAAATTAGGGATGGGCAATGTTGGCCTTACCAATGATGCCCAAATATAATGAGAAAAATAAAATTAGAAAACATTTAAAATAAAGCAATTGACATATATGTTTAATTCATGGGGACACAAATGTATAATGTGAGCCCATTAAGTGTCCAGATGATAGCATCACTTACAGCTAATTAGAACAAAGCTTATTACAATGTTTATTATATACAATGAACCAAATTCAAATTATCAATTCCCATTGTCTCATTTAATATCAGTTCAAGAATTTACACCCCAGAATGTATTGCCTTTTTGGCCATTTGTCTTTCAGAGAAGCAGCTCTGATCACAGATCAAGATAGTAAACTTTAAAAACAAATGCAATGTTTGCTAGCAAGTGGAGTACACTTTCACTCGCAGAGTATAAGTGGGTGGGATCATCTGACCATTGGCGGTGCTCTGCTTAAAACTGAATAACTTTACAAGAGCAAGAGATGCATTCGGAAAGTGAACATAGGAGGAGGAAATGAATGTAGAAGAGGAATTGACCAGTTTTTTCAAGGTGGCTGAACTGTTTAGTGGAGAAACCAGCGTTCAATGACATTTGAGAAAAGGTGTGTTTCCCTGTGCTGTTGTGCAAATGTAAAGCCTAACAGGATTGCTCAACAGTGTGCTTGTCAGAGGTTCATTAGTGCTGCCACTAGGTTCGATTGCTTGGACCATTTTTGTGAAGTTGAGCCCAAGCAGTCTGCTTAAAGAGCAAAATCTATCACTGTGACTAAAGAGCATGTTCAAACAAAAGTGTGCAGATAGTGTTTTCTTTTCTCTTCCCAGCTCATCTGAGAGGACTGTTCTAAAGCAGGACTTGCTTAACGCAGTTGACCATTAGTTGTGAGTTTACTGTTGAAAGTCATGAGCAGTTCGGTCAACCACATTTGGTTAATTTTTTTTTGCTGAATAAACAAAAGTTGGTCAGATTCAGCAATACTCTCCAGTACTGTAGGGGCAGGCTGTGAAAACACCATAGAAAGTAATAGCAAATGGGAAATAGAACAAAGCACAAAAAGACTGAGCTTAGAATGATCAAAGGGTTGATTTTCAACAGATTTCCGCATGCAAGTCATGCAGCAAACATAACTTACAGGTGCACTGCAAACACATTTGGTGATGGTTGCAAGCAAGAGTCTTTGACAGAACACTTGCAACTAAGTTGTAGAAGTCACTGCAAATTAAATTTCAGCAACAGTTAAAACATGAAGCAAGGACATTGTGAGAAAAGGAAGAATTTGGCATCACTAATAGGTTCAGGTGGAGAGAGCATTGGGGAAACTTGATAACATATAAACACTGAGTGTAAAAAATAACTTCAAAGAAACATTCATTTCCTTTTCCAGAAGAATGCCTTCAGGAGACCTACAGAGATTTTACTGTTCATTGAACTATTCCTACTATCTTGAAGAAGAGCAGGGGAGCATTCCCTAATGTCAGGCCTGTCTTTATTCCTCAATATTACTGAAAGCAAAACAGACGATCTGGTTGTTACTGCATTGCTGTTAGTGCAGGAACTTGTTGTGCATAACTCATTAGTGGTTTTCCTACTTTACAAGCTCTACAGTTCAAAGGCAACTTAAATGGTACTTGGGGATGCCATGGCATTACGAAGGGTCACCACAGTAATGCAAGACATTTCTTTCCTCTTTGGTTTTTGCACACAACCCTCGACCCTGCAAAGTATTTTTCTTAAAAACCGAAAGGACTGCGGATGCCGTAAATCAGAAACAAAAAACAAAATTGCTGGGAAAGCTCAGCAGAGACAAAAAAAAGGCGCTACAGGAATCCAAAGTTAACAAGCAAGAAGCTGAAAGAGCACAGCAAACCAGGCAGCATCAGAAGGTGGAGAAGTCAATGTTTCGGTTATAACCCTGCTTCAGGACTCATGTTGCCTTCTCCACCTCCTGCTGCTGCCTGGCTTGCTGTGTTCTTTCAGCCTCTTGTTTGTTCCCTTTGGAAAATCTCAGCAGGTCTAGCAGCATCTGTGGAGAGAAATCATTTTGAGTGACCCTTCCTCAGATGGGTATTTTTCTTGTCTGCATGTATAGGCCAGAATTGCAACTTACTTCAGGGGTCCATTACACTTCGGATTTGCAACTGATAATGAAGTTGATTTGCCACTCATAAAATTGCCAATCTTTGACTAAGTCAAAAAGTATGTAGCAGCAGAGCAGTGGATGGATTCATGATATGTGTTTTCATATGTGCTTTCTACTGGCAGAAATTTATTTAAAATTATCGTAGCCAAATAGATGACCTTTCACATAGTAAGAGACATAGCTGGGAAATTATTCTTCATTTCAAAGCAAAAACACTTTTTGCCTCGGGTTTACATTTTTGAAATTTCATGACAACCCACTCAAAAACTAGACGGACCAGTTCAAAACTGGATTACTAACAAAAACTTATTTGAACCCATCGAATAACAGGCTGGAAGTGGAGATTCGAAATGTGGGGCTTGCCTGTAATTTTGCCCCAAATCTTCATACAAATGTTCTGTCAATATCCTTGCACACACTGGACATTCTCACCAACACTCGCAGTGGGAGCTTCATTTTTGAATATATTTTTGCAATAGAAAATGTGGAATTTTTATTTAACACAAAGACATAAGAACCTGAGCTCAGGACAACTGTCCACTCCTTCTCAGGAGCAGTATCCAACATAGATTCTGGAGATATGCTTTAATTTTAAAGGATACATTCAATTTTGGTGATTACTGTGCACCAAATATCCTCACGCCCAGCTTTGATGATTCAAGTATACTCTGCAGTAGTTCAATAAATCACAGAATTGTCACAGTACAGAAGGAGGCCATTCAGCCCACCATGAAAGTTCCAATTCCATTTCCTAGTGCCTTTTTCTGAAATCCCTGCACATCATTTCTATCGCAACAAACATGAAATACCTTCTTGAATGATCCCTGGGTAAGATTTTCCATCCATTCTTCCTTATTGATCTTTTACCTGTTTTGCTTTTAGTCCTCATTTAAATGATCTTGTCATTCACAGTATGGATGCTTTGAGTAATTGCCCTATTTGTTGACACATTTGAATGAGATGTGAAATAACTCGACCCTATAATCATACGATGAGAGGGTCACAGGGAGGCTAGAAGCTGTTATAATTTTTTCAAAAGTATATTTTTATAAATTTTGTTAAACAGCATTAAGTACCATTCTGATATCTTTTACAAGATGCTTAACTTATGGTTTTTCACAAACTGGAGCTAATTATTTTGACTTTGAATCTTGTGAACGATTGACTGACATGAGGAAACTTGTCCGACTAGTCGTCAGTTTTGCAAAAAATTCATTTCTCACGCTTGAAGTTTATATGTTATAACATACCTGAAAGAAAGGCTTCAGGCTGTAACATGGCTGACTGGCCCGTGTTTGTAGAACTCCCTTTGGGATTTTTTTTTAAAAAGGAATTTTTGAGAATCTGGTCTCCTTACTATATACAACCAAATAAATGGAAGAAATGTACATCAATGAATGTCGCACTTCTCAAGTTTATATACATTTGAGTCAAGTATGCTACATATGCATAGTCTGCTGTCAAATCCAAAAATCTATGTGCCTAGCGTATTAACCTGGAAGCTCCAGTTCTGAGGATATTTGGTACCTTCTTGCAATTTGCACTGAAACACAGAGAATGCCAGTGTAGGCAGTCCTGTTAAATGCGGGTCAGGCTATTATTAACTTTCCTGTTTGTCAGACATTGCAACTTGCTGCATGCACGCTGTGGAAATATGTACAGCAGAATTCCCCTGATATTCAAGCCTACATCTGAATAGTGCTCATTTTACTGGTACTGCTGTTCAAACCGTTATGCTTACTTGAAATGAGCATTAAAGGATTTAACAAATTCACACATGATATAAACAGCATATGAACTCCCAGAGGCACTTTATACTAATCATCATCGCAGCTAGCATATACTGATCTGTGATTCCACTACTTATTTGTTACATGTGAAGGTCCATTCACAGCAGAACTCCATAAACCACCTCCTACCACTCCTGCACCTTGCTAGGTTGCAAAATCTACTCTGTACTTATCATTCTACTTTGTGTAAGTTTATGGGTTATCCAATCAAGTCAAATCACTCATATTAAAACCCATGTCATATCTTTACACAGCAGATTCTCCCACAGCTAACTATTTATAGCAGAATTCACAGTAAACTGCATTAACTCTATGTAATCGGACTGACAATCCATTCTGTCCTGTGTATGCACTATCACTGACTCTCCTATCCTTGTCTGTGTTTGAAATTATCTTGATAGATCAGGATTTTTAAGAAGTATTGGTCAATATTTTTATGTAACATTTTTTAATATAATGGACTGACCAGTGCTGGAAAGTATAATCACCCAAACTCTGCGAAGAACAGACTTCACCTGTACATTCTCAATATCTGTTTAATGTCATTTGAATTTTCATTCCTCTGGGTAATAATGCATGCTTCAGTCCAGATTGCTCTTCAGTTTTAAAGAGGATCTATACTAATATAGCAAGCATTTACAATTACGCTTGGCCGGTAGTACATCTGGGGAAATCCATTGGAAGGACCTGTGAATATCAGTCATCTTTTGTCAAGGTTGCTTAACCATTGAAGACAGACTGAAGGACAATGAAGGGGAATCAGTTGCACTTCCGCAAACCTGTATGCTCAATGCTCAACGCTTTCATTCTGTTACATTGTGCAAAAGTAAACGTGGATCTCCTCCAAAAGACTAAATGAATCACAACCTCCAATGCATTAAATAGGCTTCGCCAGACCATCTCTATCTCCCATATATACCCCTCAAATAGGTACAAATTAACCCATTGATTACTTGAGCCTATGGGGGAGGTTCCTCATCCTTTCTATGATCCATATGCAGGTAGTCCAGGGAAAATGGCATGTTATGTCGGCCTTTTCACTTGAGGCCTTCTACAGTCAACTGGACACTGCAGGGATTGAGATGCAGATTGGATAATATAACAGCATTTTTTAAGTTTTCAAAAGTTCCCTGTAGTTTTGTGGTTAAGCTCATTATTAGCTGTGCCCCAATAAAAGAGGAAACTTCTATTTTGTTACCAATGGCTAACACTGGGGAAACTAAGAATCTCCTTTAGGGTACTTTTTGAAAATAATACCCTGAATTGGACCATCTTAGATAACAATTCACAAGAACACTTTGATAGGAACATTGAAACAGACATCATAGGGGCAGGAGCAGATTATTCGGCACTTCAAGTCTACTCTACCATTTGATATGATCATGGCTGATCATTTAACTCGATACCCTCTTCCCAGTTTCTGTTGAGATTCTTTAATCCTTTTAGTCCTCAGAACTATAGCTACATCTTTCTTAAAAGGTTTCAATGTTTTGACCTCAACAGTTTCCTGGAGCAAAGAATTCCACAGGCTGACCACTCTCTGGGTGAAGAAATTCCTCATCTCTGTTCTAAAAAACCTACCCCTTATCTTAAGATGGTAATCCCTGGTCTGGAGTGTCTGTATGTGTGTGTTCGTGAATCATCATGAACAAAGGACAGCATAGTGGCTCAGTGGTTAGCACTGCCACCTCACAGCGCCAGAGACCTAGGTTTGATTCCCACCTCAGGCGACTGTCAATGCGGAGTATGCATGTTCTCCCTGTGTCTCCATGGGTTTCCTCCCACAATCCAAAGATGTGCAGATCAGATGAATTGGCCAAGCTAAATTGCCCGTAATGTTAGGTGCATTACTCAGGGGTAACTATAGGGGGGTGGGTTACTCTCCAGAGGGCTGGTGTGGACTTGTTGGGCCGAAAGGCCTGTTTCCATACCATAAGGAATGTAATCTAATACTGTCAGACCTTTATAGGATTCTATGACATCACTTCCCCATTCTTCTAAATGCAAGTGAATATAGTCTTAACTGACCCAATCGCTCACTCTGTGTCAGTCCTGCCATCCCAGGAATAAGTTTGATAAACTTTTTTTACACTCCCTCAATAGCTAGAATATCCTTCCTCAGATAAGGAGGCCAAAACTGCACACAAAATCTATCCACAGACATCCCAGATTAAGTAAACTTGCCTTTACCATTTCACGGAAAAGCGTTTTAAAAATCCCTCTGGAAAACTGATCAATAATCCAAGATCATAGGTTTAAAATTGTTGGCAATATACATAGAGGAGAAATCTTTAAAAGTCAATAGGATCTGCAATGCTCTGCCTGCAGAAGTGGTGGAAGCTGCTAACACCAATAATTCTAAAACAGAGTCTAACGGGTACTTGAGTAAAATGAACTTACAGGGTTATGGGCTAAAAGCATAACAACTCTTCCAAAAGTCATAAAGGCACTAAGGGTTGAATTGATTATGTTTGCACTGTAAATTCTTATGATTTTCTAAATTTTGAATACAGTTACATTGATTGACCTGAAGCAAACTTACTTTCATAAAATAACTGGTAAAGAAGTACCTGCCGCAGGTTACTGCACAGACCCTGAAGTGAAAGCACTGACATAAAGTACTTTGATAAATAGAAAGTTGAAAATGCTATCAGTTATCACTGCAGGATGGTTGTTGGTGATTAATTAATGGGAGTGAAAGTGTCCTAGGTCACCTGAGGAACAATGCTGGTACCCTAAAACACATGGTCATGGCAATCATGATGACAGATGTAACACTGGAGAGAAACTGAAGAATATAAAAAGAAAAGAAGACTTTCATTTATATAGTGCCTTTAATGCAACAAGACATGCCAAAGCAATGTATAGCTTACAAAATACTTCTGAAATGCAGACACTGTTGTAATGTAGAAAATGAGGCAGGCAATTTGCACACAGGAAGCTCTTACAAATAGCAATGTGATAATGTGTTTTTATGATTTCATTTGAGGAATAAATGTTCACCAGAACCACAGAATAATTGCCCAACTCCTCTTCAACATCTTGCAACTGGATCTTTTATGTCAAGCTGAGAGTACAGAGGGGACCTCAGTTTAACATTTCTTCTCGCACTGGAATGTCAGCCTAGATTTTCATCTTCATATAAAGATTGAGGAATTATATCAGGTCATGAGCATCAGAGCTGATCATGATATGAGCCAAGTGAAAGGTGCATAAAGCTGTTTGTACAGACTTAATTTCAATGGAATTATTGACTCGTTTGTAGATGGTGGATATAATAAATGCTTTCAATCTGTACACAAATGTAATAAATCAGAAAACAATTGATTGTTGCTTCAGGTTCAAGTTAATATAGAAAATGCTGGTATGGGTATGTACTTTCAATGTAAATGGGAAACAGATGCCTTTTGATTGAGGACGTAAGGTGCTGACATGATTGCAAAGGCACAGAGTTCATTCATTAGTCAGGGAGCAGCTGTTTCCCTATTCTTGCATCTGATGCCGATGCACACTGTACTGGAACCAGAGCAGGGAAAGAGTTACTCCGTTTAAGTTCACCATTCTGGGAAAAAGCAACAGAGGCATGGAAAGCCCCGATAGGCACCATTTCTCGAAGCCAGTGGATATCACATGGAATAACCTACATTACACTGCGGCAGACATGTACTTTATTATTCTATCCTTCTGTGTAATTTAGAACTTTAATTTACTAATTCTGATTTGCAATAACTTGTTCATTATTCAGTTTAAGGACAATGAAAGATTCTTTATTAGTATGTTTGCAGTACTGCGTTTTTTAAATCAATTTTTATTTCAATTATTGCTCTTTTCAAAAGAACATTTATCACCACATATATCTGCACATGATTCGGAGATGCCGGTGTTGGACTGGGGTGTACAAAGTTAAAAATCACACAACACCAAGTTATAGTCCAACAGGTTTAATTGGAAGCACACTAGCTTTCGGAGCGACGCTTCTTAATCACCTGATGAAGGAGCGTCGCTCCGAAAGCTAGTGTGCTTCCAATTAAACCTGTTGGACTATAACCTGGTGTTGTGTGATTTTTAACTTTATATCTGCACAGTTTGAGAAACTGTATCCTTTCTCCAGATCATGTCAGAATGTTCTTTGATATCTCTAATCTATAGCTGATATTTCTATATTTAAATATAGAGGGAGTATTTTAACTTGTAGGTATTAAATGCCCCTTTACTTATAACACATCTAAGATACAAAGGCAATTTTTACTGTCAATATGAGTGATAAACTAATGTTTTTGCATTGGCTGCCCATTATTTGTCCTCATGAATACCTTTTCAACAACTTAGAAACATAGGAACAGGAATAGGCCATTCGGCCCATCGAGCCTGCCCTGTCATTCAATATAATCATGGCTGACTGAATACTTTAATGTCTTTTACCCATCTCATGACATAACTCTGTATGCCACTGGTAAGCAGAAACCTATCAATCTTTACCTTAAACTGGGCCTCCACAGCCCTCTGTGGTAAAAAGTTTCAAATGTTCATAATCCTCTGAGTAAAATAATTCTCCCCATTTCAGACCTAAGTAGCGTCTCCCTTAATTTTAAACTGCCCTGGTTGTAGCCTCCCCAACAAAAGAAACACCTTACCTGAATCTACGCTGTCTATCCTTTTAAATAGCTTGTAACTTTCAATGAGATCACCTCTCATTCTTTGCAAATCTAGAGAATATAGGTTTATCTTGCCCACTCCCTCTTCGAAGGACAGTCCCACCAACATGAGAACAGGTTGGGGGTGAAACTTCGCTGTGCTCCCTGTATGGCAATATTAGATAAGGAGACCAAAACCACACAGTACTTTAGGTGCCAACAAACCATGCTTCAATGGAATTCAAGCAAGACTTCATGACTCCTATACTCACATGGCTAACATTTCATTAGCCTTCCTAACAGCTTGCTGCACCTGTTTGTTAGCCTTCAGTAACCAAGGAAACTTAGGTCCCTTTGCACATCTATGTATTCCTACCTTGTACTATTTAAGAAAAATGCTGTATTACTGTTTCTCCTACCAAAGTGGATAACGTCACATCTTTCCAAATTTTATTCCATCTGCCATGTTCTTATCTAAAGACTAAACTTCTTCCAATCCTCCTGAAGCTTTACATCTTCCTCACACATATTCCCACTTAGCTTTGTATCATCACAAATTTGGAAATATTATATTTGGTCTCCACCTCCAAATCATTTGTACATATTGTGATCAGCAGGGGTCCATATACTGATCCTTGCACTACCCCACCAATCACTGTGACAACGACCCTTTTATGCTTATTCACTATTTTCTGTCTGTTGGCCAATCATTAATCCATGCCTACATTACTGCCGATTCCTTGTTTCACCTAAATTGAAAGTTGTCTGGGCTGACAATCTGTGCTAAAGTTAATGATTATAATCCTTGTGTCCAGCGATGTCAGGTGTCCCCCTGAATTTTGGGTTTTAATAAAGTGCCCATTTATTTCAGACAGGAATTCTGGCTAACCTATGTCCAGGATCAGATCACAGGAACAGGAGTAGGCCATTCAGCCCTTCGAGCCTGTTCCACCATTCAATAAGATCATGGCCGATGTGTGACCTAACTCCCTATACCTGCTTTTGGTCTGTATTTCTTAATATTCTTGCTTAATAAAAATTTCGGTATTTCAGATTTAATATTAGCCATTGATCCTGTATCCATTGACATTTGTGGATAAAAGTTCCAAATATCTACCACCCTTTGTATGTAGAGTGCTTCCTAACATCTCAGACTATGCCTCCTTGTTCTAGAATCTCTGAGCAGCGTAAATAGTTTATTGTTATCTACCCTGTCTTTTCCTATTAATATCTTGGAGACTTCAATCAGATCACCCCTTAACCTTCTAAATTCCAGAGAAACCAGGCCTAATGTGTATAATCTCTCCTCATATAGCTTAACCCCGGAGTCCAGATATTATTCTTGTAAATCTATGCTGTACTCTCTCCAAGGCAAATATCTCCTGTCTCAGGTGAGGTGCCCTGTCCTACTGACAGTACTCGAAGTGAAGTATAAGTAGGGTTTTGCATGATCTTATGGTCCTGTTCCACAATCACCTGAGGAAGAGGCAGCACCTCGAAAGCTCGTGCTTCCAATTAAACCTGTTGGACTATAACCTGGTGTTGTGTGATTTTTAACATGGCACTTAGTAGACTAAGGACAGGAACAGGATGATAAGCTTTGTACTCTTATTTACATCACACTGTTGCTCTGTTCCTACACAAAAACCGGAATTGAAACTACCAATAATAATTACTGATTGGGAAAGCAGCGTGTCACTGACAGGATAGGGCATTAATTTATAACTGGAGCTAAAGTAGAACTTTCGTTGAAACTAAACATAACTCTATACTGTAAATGATAACCAAAATTTTTGAGGTATTCAGAACTTAAGTGAAATCCATCTCCACAACCGTTTGTGCTCTAACAGGTGTCAACCTCAATTAAAGTCCTTCTGGCACTGGAATCAGAGAACAGCAGTATTCTGCAAAATGAGGGTCGGTGTGCAAGCCAACTTCACACCAAAACATTTGAGGTCCACTGATCTTCTGGAATTCGATCCTTCACCCAAATCCCAAATGGAAACCCAGCAGTCTTATTGAGAAAATTAATCCTGTGGGATCAGTGTCTGAAAGATCTGCCACCTCCAAAAAGCTCCCGTTCCTACACTGAATTATCGCACTATTGGTGTGCATTCAACACAGACAATAACAGGACATCCCTGAGACGTCCCCCTCCCCGCAAATAAAGTGGACAGCATCATAATTCTGTAACTGGGCCAATATGTTATCACCCAAAAGGGAGAAGCATTGTCCCAGTCAAACCTAATCAAGGTCCCACGGAGTCGTCTTCTCCTCAGCAGACCAAGTGATCACTAACGATTAAAGCATATGGGTCAACCAGCCCAGCTGTCAAGCCTCCCCTCCAGCAGATCTTCTTCAGACACATTCACGCACAGGAATGGCAATTGCAAAACAGTAAATCTGACCAGATATGCCACAAACAAAGTCTCAGTACAAGATACAGAAATTGATGTTGGTTAAAAATCACACAACTGAAAATGTGTTGCTGGAAAAGCACAGCAGGTCAGGCAGCATCCAAGGAACAGGAGAATCGACGTTTCGGGCATGAGCCCTTCCTGTTCCTTGAATGCTGCCTGACCTGCTGTGCTTTTCCAGCAACACATTTTCAGCTCTGATCTCCAGCATCTGCAGTCCTCACTTTCCCCTGAAAAATCACACAACACCAGGTTATAGTCCAACAGGTTTTATTGAAAGCACTAGCTTTCAGAGCGCTGTTCCTCTATCAAGTGGTAAGGAGCGGCGCTCCGAAAGCTAGTGCTTCCAATTAAACCTGTTGGACTATAATCTGGTGTTGTGTGATTTTTAACTTTGTCCACCCCAGTCCAACACTGGCATCTCCAAATCCTGATGTTGGTTGTCAGTCCAACTCCCACCAAAAAAAAAATCACCAAGGGTGACTGAATGTTAACTATAGATAGGCCAAGCATGGCAGAACCAATGGTGTCAGTGATGGTCCAGTAGTAGCACCTTCAACTTCTCCATAGATTTGAGGTTGATGGTGTGTTGACAATCCAGTGCATTATTGAGGAAATACCTCATGAGATGCTATCTTTCAGCTAAGTTATTATACTGAGGCTCTTCTGCCGTCTCAGGCATTTAGGGATTTCATTGAACTGTTGTTAAAATAACAGGCTGATTTCTTCCCCCTCTATGCTAACCAAAATTTATCCCACGGCCAACATCACTAAAAAGAGATTATCAGATAATTATGTAAAAACAATGACTGCAGATGCTGGAAACCAGATTCTGGATTAGTGGTGCTGGAAGAGCACAGCAGCTATATTCCGGATGAAGGGCTTTTGCCCGAAACGTCGATTTCGAAGCTCCTTGGATGCTGCCTGAACTGCTGTGCTCTTCCAGCACCACTAATCCAGTATCAGATAATTATCCCCATTGCTATTGTGAGAACTTGTAGTGTGAAAAAATGTCTGCCATGCTTCCGACATTACAACCGACTGCACATCAAAGGAGCTTCATTCATTATGGATTGCTTTGGGATGTCCTGAGGTCATGGAAGGCATTGTATTGTAAGATCTTACGTTCCCCTTCAAGTTCTCCAGCGTTCCACGACTGGTTGAGCTACATTTGGATATTATAATACAAAGCAAATCAAATGACACATTTTTAAACCTGTTTTCCGGTGTCAAAGACTCTCATGCAAAATATCCCTCACGCCCCTCCTCCTCCTTGAGAAGGTAATGACTGCAAATCAGCCTTCCATTAGACAAAGTTGGTGTTAATCAACTTTTTTTCTGTTTGCATCATGGGCAATTTATTATATACCTGGCCTGGGGAACCAGATGCCGAATGTTTATTTAAAACATTATAACTGTCGGAATCAACCAAAACTTTGAAATAGATGTAACTGAAATATACCGGTAACGATTCGTTTGTAGGCAATCATTGTCCCTCGAGACCAATGCCTTGGTTTGAATAAAAATGGTTCCAGACATAAAACAACTCATCTACAATAAATTTGCAGCTGGGTAGCCCCTTTAGGTTAGCACTACCAAGATCTGAAGCATTACTGAGCAGCAAAGTAATCTTGCACAAATCCTTGAACAAATGAAGTCAAAATTCTTTGGCCTTTCGTAGGGAGTAATGGAACTCAGATAACACTACGAAACGGGGACGCACACACACTTTTGGATGTTACTGAATCTTGTCATGCACTAATAAATTCTTCACTTGCCCATTTTTGTTTCTGAAGAATGATTGCAATGACCATCTGTACAGGGCTCCGAACTACAAAAGGGTTTTGGAACAGGTGAAATTCAAATTGAAACCTTAATGGGAATTATTCGATTTCTCAGCCAAGTAACAATTCACCCAAACTTAACTTGTTTCCTCCAAAAAAAACTGCAGACAATAACTGGGAATGTGAGACTAAAACCAGAGACTGACAGTGTAAAATAAATAGGTCACTGAATAGACTTGAAAAGAGGATTTAAGTACACGGAGCGCAGCAAACAATCGACCTTCACTCACTCTGCCGCAGCCTGCTATACCAACAATTAAAGTCGTGCCTTCTACAGTACAAAACAAACACTTCTGATGTTAAATAGCCCTGAGGGATCTCCAAACTATCCAAGCAGACAGCCACAAAGCATGTTTTACCACTTTGTGCCCTCGTAACAAATTGATTCTAGTAGGCGTTGAAGAAACATCTGCTATTCCAACCAATTCAGATAAAGTAGGGTCTTTAATGTCTTTACACAGACCATTTCCATTCACCCAGTTTGTAATAATTACGTATGCAGCTAGATTAAAGCGCAGACGGACCGGGGAATAAAGACTGGAGAACAGTTTAGACATGTACGCTTTTTTAAAATCTGTAATGGCGAAGGGGGGGGGGGGGGGGGCAGGTATTCACTTAAAAAAAATATATTTTTAACCTATTGTCTACCACAACCGCTTAGACAGTGTTTTCAGTCCAAAAAAGTTTCCTTTTGGTGTTCACCAATTGATTTCTACAAAATTATAATTAAAACGAGATTGCTTGTTTAATAATGTTATTTGAGATTTCACTTATGTCAAAGTGAAGAATGGTTTGTGCACATTAATAATTTGAAGGTTGCACCTTCTCAGATACATGTTTCAGTATTTTATTATCGGTACATCGGTCCATCACCTTCACAGGATTTTGTAGGTAACTCCAAAAAAGAGTTACTATTTTGTTTTATCCTTTGGTCTGTTCCTCTACCTACTGCACTTGGAACAAATAATTTTTCAAACAAGGATCAGGCAACAAGTAGGAAATTAAGTAGAGGACTGGGCAACGTAATGAAAGCTGCTATTAAGGGAGGTGGATTTAGTTAAAGTGGGGTGAGAGGAGGCTGCCCAGAGCACTAAAATATTGTTGCCAACAAAGACTGCAAAAGTAAGGACGCTGCACTGGGTAAAGGGAATGTGCACGCATTCACGTATGAGTAAAAGTTGTAATGTACGTCTGCAGACAGTCACAGAGAAAACATTAGGCATGGCATTATGGGAGGTCTCAATTGGAATGAAAATTTTGAAACTGATGTGCTGGGCAATGGAAGCTAGTAAGGGGAAACATGGAGTTGGCACTGGTTGGAATGTGTGCTGCTAATGTCCAGAAAATTGGGAACTGGTATTAGATTAAGAGATCAGGAAGGTGTCAAAGGTATGAATGAGGGTCTTGGTAGTGGAAGATTAAGATGGAAAGGAAGGGATAATATTGCAGAAATGACATTAAGCTGTATTTATATCCAATGAAAACTAGATTTTGATAGAGAATTTGTATTGGTTTATTTAATGAACAAATGCAAGCATGTAGAAGGACTTAGGGCTGTTTTACCTGGAGTGTCAGAGGCTGAGGGATGACCTTATAGAGGTTTACAAAATTATGAGGGACAAGGATAGGATAAATAGACAAAGTCTTTTCCCTGGGGTGGGGGAGTTCAGAACTAGAGGGCATAGGTTTAGGATGAGGTGGAAAAATATAAAAGGGACCTAAGGGGCAACTTTTTCACGCAGAGGGTGGTACATGTATGGAATGAGCTGCCAGAAGAAGTGGTGGAGGCTGGTACAATTGCAAAATTTAAAAGGCATTTGGATGGTTATATGAATAGGAAGGGTTTGGAGGGATATGGGCCGGGTGCTGGCAGGTGGGACTAGATTGGTTTGGGATATCTGGTTGGCATGGACGGGTTGGACTGAAAAGGGTCTGTTTCCATGCTGTACATCTCTGACTCTATGACTCTATGACTGACAGAGACACCCGGGACACCCACACCAACTAACCCCATGGCTGAACACTTCAACTCCCCCTCCCACTCCATCAAGGACATGCAGGTCCTGGGCCTCCTCCATCACCACACCCTAACCACTTGATGCCTGGAGGAAGAATGCCTTATCTTCAGCCTTGGGACCCTCTAAACACACGGGATCAATGTGGATTTCACCAATTTTCCCATTTTCCCTCTCCCCACCTTATCCAAATTCCAACCTTCCAACTTGGCACCACCCTCATGACCATCCATCTTCCTTCCCACCTATCCACTCCACCCTCCTCTTCGACCTATCACCATTACCCCCACCTCCATCCACCTATTGCACTCTCAACTACCTTCCGCCCAGCCCCACCTCCCTGTCATTTATCTCAACACCCTTTCATCTCATAAGTCTCATTCCTGATGAAGAGCTCTTGCCCAAAACATCAATTCTCCTGCTCCTTGGATACTGCCTGACCTGTGCTTTTCCAGCATCCCACTCTGATCAATCCAGCAGCTCCAATCCTCACTTTCTCCCAGAACAGAAGAGAAGTTGAATTAAGTGACATTGAGAGCTGACAGTACAAGAGAATGGATAGACTGCTGAAAGCAGTCAATCTCAGGACAGGACTAAGGTGTGAGGTGGGTGAAAAACAGGGTAGGATTGAACCAGGCTCTGAAGTTACTGAACTTGATGTCACATCATAGAAGCTGCAGGCTTCTCAAGTGGAAAATGGGATGTCGTTCCTTGAGCTTTCCCTGAGGCTTAGAAATGTTGCTGTGAGAACATGGTGGTGTTTTGAAGTGGCAGGCAACTGGAAGCTCAGCATCAATGTTATGATCAGAACATACGGGTTCTGCGATATAGTCGCCCACTCCATGTTTCATCTCCCGAATTTAGAGGCGATCACACTGTCAACAGTGAATACAGTAGACTGGATTGAATGAAGTGCAGGTAAATCGCTCCTTCGTGGGGAAGGTAGGTCTGTGATCTTCGACAGCAACATACAGTCAGATGGGCCAATGGGCTGAGAAGTGGCAGATGGATTCAGATAAATGCGAGGTGTTGCATTTTAGGAAAGCAAATCTTGTCAGGACTTATACACTTAACGGTAAGGTCCTAGGGAGTGTTGCTGAACAAAGAGACCTTGGAGTGCAGGTTCATAGCTCCTTGAAAGTGGAGTC
>NC_057729.1:47391124-47393905 GCF_004010195.1 Chiloscyllium plagiosum
ATTCCATACACGTACCACCCTCTGTGTGAAAAAGTTGCCCCTTGGGTCTCTTTTATATCTTTCCCCTCTCACCCTAAACCTATGCCCTCTAGTTCTGGACTCCCCAACCCCAGGGAAAAGACTTTGCCTAATATGAAAAAGAAAACCAATTTCTTCCAAATTAAGCAGATTAACTGAGGTCTTTAAAACTCACTTCTTACATAACTTTGACAGGTGATTAAGGGAGCACCATAGAACAAGTGAAAGCAATGATTACTGAGAGAAGCCTGAGACCCTTTCTTCTTTTCTATGTTCTGAGGCAGCCTGGGCTCTGCAAGCTTTGTTTCAACATCTCTTTCTAATTAACTCAAGGACCCAGTTTACTGTTGGCTGAACAGACACCAGGAGAATTGGGCAGCTACTGGGAGGGAGGTCAGGGTCATCAGATTAATCCTCTCATGGACACTATAGTCTGTTTGAACATTTGAACAAAATGCTCCTTGAGATGGCGCAAACCTATCTTTTTGTTGTAACCATAGCTCTGTGGACACTCTCTCTCTCTCTGTGAGAGGTAATGTATAGAGGCAGAAAAAAGACAATGAAATTCAATAATGCTTAATGGCTTTGACAGCTAACTGTGAAATAATTAACAAAGGAAAATTCTACCATAGGTTTACTGCAGCCAGAGGTGGAATGGGCTTAACCCCTTACATTGCTCAATAAAAGAACTACTCAGCATGTGAGACCTCTTGAATTCTGTACTTAGCAACTTAACTCTTAGCTGTTTCATCTCTCTGGTCCTTTACTCCATTAGAGGAGATGAAGTCAAGCTATATTTCCAATGCCAGAGACATCAGCAGGAATTTCCTTGGAAGTTCTTCCTGAACAATGATGAAACATTTCGCAGAAACTCAGATTGACTGCTAACCTTCCACAATGGTTAGGATAGCTAATTTGGGCGAGCTACCAAGGAATATCCCAGTGTACAAGGTTGTGGCTTTCAAATTGACTCCCAGCTCTGACAATAATTAATGTTTCATGGGTGCATAGGTGCAAGTAATTGCTCAACCTGGGCAGCAGGTGGCCTTGCTCTGGGATACCATGACATGATCCATCTATTTACTCCCTCAGCATACCATTTTTCCCTGACACGTTACCATCCACAATAGACAGAGACTCCAAACACCTTCACAACAACTAACTCTTACCCTGTTAGATAGAAACAATCTCCGTTCAAAGGTGTAGCATTTCATCTGACAGATCCTGATAAAAAATCTAGAAGTACTGCAACGTGCAAGTTAGGGGTTAAAAATTCAGTGTTACAAAATCAGTTGAATCACTTGCAGCTAGTACCTTAACGTGGGATAGAATTATTAATGCAAATTAGTAATTGACGTTGTATTAGACAAGATAGATTTGAGAATCATTTACCACGAGGACAAAGGCTACATTTTCATTAAACTATAAATCCTGTTTACTTTTCCCAAGCACCCAAGACATTGCAGAACAGTTCATGATCTGAGGTTTTTGCAAGTTAAAACCATCAAGGAATTTTCAAGAAAAGCTGGTACTAGTTAAAAGTAAAGGCAAGAAGACTTAAATTATGTTGGCTTTCATTCCAGATTTTAAATGGGAAATAAATTGTTACACAGTATGCTACAGATCATCATACATTACCACTTTATCTTAATTTGACATGTGCTAGACTCCCTATTTGTTCATTGGCACAGTTAAGAGCAGAAGGATAACTATTATTCTAGCAAGGCATTTAACACGCAGATTCCCATGTAAAATTCCTGTTTGTAACCCAATTAAACAGGTTTCTGACAAGTTCAAAGACTAAAGACACATTTGCAATTTTTTCAGAAACATCTTGAAACATGTCATATGAAAAAAAATGTTACTTTGAAGTGTTGTGAATAATGTTAAGGTAATAGCAACAAGAAAAAGACTGCAGTTATTACGAATGCAGCGAGGTCCCTCACAGGGCAATGGGATGGAAGATAAGTAAGTCTGTTTCGTTTTGGTTAAGGGAGGAATATTGGCTGAATTAACTCTCTGCTCTTATTTGATTAGTGTCATGGGGTCATAAATATTGATTTTGAGTCAGCAGACTGTTGTCAGTGGCCCAGCTGATGGACCAAAGGCACAGCACACTTCTCGAGTTCTGGCCTGAATTACATGTTGGAATAGAATTTAAACAACATCTATCTGACTCAGATGCAGAAGAGCTGTTAAACTGATATATTTGTGGTAATAAACAGCTCAAATTTATTTTGCATGAATGTTTTAATGTTGTACGACCAAAGGAAACCATGGGTGAGATTTTCCCCTCCATTGGAGGTACTATCAGACCACAAAACCATAAGATATAGGAACAAAATTAGGCCATTCAGACTGTCAAGTCTGCTCCACCATTCAATCATGACTGATATGTTTCTCCATTCTCTTGCATTATCCCTGTAACCCCTTTCTAATCAAAACCCTACCTATTTCTGTCTTAAAAACTCTAAATGACTTGGCCTCCGCAGCCCTCTGTGGCAATGAGTTCCACAGATTCACCACCCTCTCACTGAAGAAATTGTTCCTAATCTCAGTTCTAAAGCGTCATACCTTCACCCTGAGACTGTGGTCAGATGTTGGGTAACAAGGGGGAATCATTGAGCAAAGGTGACTGAGGTGTCAGTGGGAGAGCACTTTGGGGCCAGCGACCATAATTCTATTTGTTTTAAAATAGTGATGGAAAAGGATAGACTAGATCTAAAAGTTGAAGTTCTAAATTGGAGAAAGGCCAATTTTGAC
>NC_057729.1:47394745-47414554 GCF_004010195.1 Chiloscyllium plagiosum
CTGGCTCAAAGGTAGAAGACAGAGGGTGGTGGTGGAGGGTTGCTTTTCAGACTGGAGGCCCATGACGAGTGGAGTGCCACAAGGATCGGTGCTAGGTCCTCTACTTTTTCTCATTTACATGAATGATGTGGATGCGAGCATAAGAGGTATAGTTAGTAAGTTTGCAGATGACACCAAAATTGGAGGTGTAGTGGACAGCAAAGAGGGTTACCTCAGATTACAACAGGATCTGGACCAGATGGGCCAATGGGCTGAGAAGTGGCAGATGGAGTTTAATTCAGATAAATACGAGGTGCTGCATTTTGGGAAAGCAAATCTTAGCAGGCCATATACACTTAACAGTAAGGTCCTAGGGAGTGTTGCTGGCAGGTGGGGGGACTAGATTGGGTTGGGATGTCTGGTCGGCGTGGACGGGTTGGACCAAAGGGCCTGTTTCCATGCTGTACATCTCTATGACTCTATCTTAGCCCTGGAGAGAAATTCACCCCCCGCCCCGACCATGGCTACAATTAAGTGCTGGGTGAGAATGTTCATGGGCAACCTTTCTGACTCGCCATCAACTTAGGCCCTTGTACTATCAATTAATGGTCACTTAAGGGCTCCCTCTCCGACTACCTGCCACCCTAGGAGTTGAGAAAGTTGGTT
Source organism: Chiloscyllium plagiosum (assembly GCF_004010195.1). NCBI lineage: Eukaryota > Metazoa > Chordata > Chondrichthyes > Orectolobiformes > Hemiscylliidae > Chiloscyllium > Chiloscyllium plagiosum. The sequence continues at coordinate 47,395,391 of NC_057729.1, forward strand.
AGTTTCCCAGCTGGAGTGTGACCCACCTGTTCAGCAAGAGCTGCCTCTCAATTTCCCATTCAGGGTGTGGTTTGAGGCATTGAAAGGGAGGAGGCAAGTGGATGCTTCTAAAAATCACTCCTCTATCCTTGCCTCCAAAACCCCTGATGGCTCTCTTCCTGTGACCAGGGGTCTGCAACTAGCAGATTAGAAAAACATAACTTTTCACCATTGGATCACCTCCAGCAGCAGACTCTGGGGCCCAGAATCTCTGTCTGTCACTCGTCTCAGCAGTGTAAGGTGAGCAATAGAAACTCGCTCTGACTTCTCAGCTGATGTACTGATTGGCCGGTGGTTCAGTGCGTTCTCTTGCCAATGGGGGATGATGTTGTTCAACACCACCTAGCACATTCACCCTTGCTCTTAGAAGCAAAGGGAAAATCCCAACGTAAATTCCTGAGCATACTGTTACTATTTAGTCACACAGAACTTCATCTTACTCTATAGAAAAATAAAATGGGCAGTATCTCATGGACCATACATCTTGAAACTCCATCTGATATTTCATTCCATTGGCTATCAGTTAGAATGTACAAAACAATATTTCTCATTTAATCCAAGATGAATTTTTACCCGCTTTGTTAGGATAAGAGTTGAAATCTCGACAATACACAAGACTACTTGGCCAATTAAATGAGTGGGTAGGAAGGTGGAACATATGGGGAAATGGGAAGGTATTCACCTGAGTAGGAAGAATAAAAAAACCTGTTAAATATTGGTGTGTGACATTAATGTGTGGTTGTGTTGGAAAAACAGAATGAAAACACTGCTGGGACAGCAAGCAATTAGGAAAGCATCTCGAACTAGGGGGATTGTGCCTGAGCAAGGAGACAGCGAAGTCAAACAAAGATGAGGAGAAATATTTTAATGGAGGGCTGTGAAATTTCGCTGGAATCCTCAACTCCAGACAGCTCAGTTATTGAGTATAGCCAAGAGTGAGACTGATAGATTTTTAGAGTCTAAGTGAATTAAGTTTGGAAATGTATAGTTGAAGTTGAGGATTCACCACAATCCTAATAACTGAGATAGCAAAGTCCACGTTACATGACATACGTCTGTTCATATTTCCCATCTTCTACATATATATAAATAGCTAAATTGTAATTGCATATTGACTGTGTTTATTTGTATGCAGGTGACAGGCATTAACTGGAGACCCTCTGGAGAGACGCAAACTGAAGCTGTTGAGTTAGAAGATTTGCTATTCTGCAAATAAATACTTAAAAGAATGTCTAAAGTTTGGCTCCAACTCTGTCCTTCACCAATCACCTCTCTGGACTACATCACATAATATTTTCTCACTAGGTAATCTGTCTAAAATGTACAGTAAAATAAGGATAAGTTGAATCAAAAGAGGGACCTGCAGCTGCATATTAAGCTGAGCTTCACAAAAGGCGATGAAACCCCTATATAATCCAAAATGACCATGAGTACACGCTATGAACTAAATAAAACTCAGCTATGCAGTGATTACATAAAAAACAGTCTTTATTTTTCAATTTGCTCACATGTTACAATGGTCTGACCTTGTACACTAAAAGGCATTGAAAAATTTTGAGAATAAGCTCTGGAAAAGCTCAGTAATTCTTTCCTGCTTAGCATGCTGTCTTTAGATATGTGTGGTGCCATGACTTCGATGAGGTTAAACACGTTTTCCGTGATTTTGTGCTGCAGTGAGAAATCCCTGTGCATCTCGACCTTCCACAGCTTCAGCAGGAGAAACAGGCAGGTGACCAGGCAGACATTTGTCAGACTCTTCAGGATCCACAAGCTCCTCAGCTGAAGAGCAGCATCTACAACTGACTCATCTTTCAGTTCCAATCTGCAGTGTCATCCAGTGCGGTGTAGGTTACCTGCTGGAATTCCCATGCAAGCCTTCCAAGGATGAATGAAAGGACCTCATCATTAGGGTGGTTGGCCTCACTGTGCTCCTCTTCATTTTATTACACAGTTATAGCCTGTTTGAACCCAAGCGTGGAAGAAGCAGGTAGCAATTGTGGCTTTTGGCACCATCTTCTATGCCTTCTTAATCATCACATGGCCTCTAGTATTGCTGCACTCCCTATCAATGACCTTAATAACGTGAGAGATCGGGTGACATTGGGTAGGTTCCCAGTAGATCCCTCACCTATTGACTGATCTTGGTGAGAGGTAAAAAATGGCAGTTTGATGTTCTGTAAGCCAACAATGTTGGGATGCACAGGACAGTCACATGTAGTGATAATCTTCCTCATACTCCATTGCTACAGTTTTTCCACTGTACTTTTGTTAGCTTCATACTGCATGAGTACTGCCTTGACATTTCATAAAGCCAAGTGGCTCTTTTGGAATTTCTATCACAAGAAGCAACTGCTTCTTAGTGGCATCCATGTTGGCGCAAATCAGAGTAAAGAGCCATTCTCTGCTTTGCCTTCCTCCATACCTGTTTCATCTTTAAACATCAAGCAGGCAATCTGGGAAAAAGAGAGTAAAACATTTCAGTTTCACCCATTTTACGGATGTACTTGGTGCATGCTCATTCAAGGCATGAGCAAGACCATTGTTACAGTAACTGCTGCGCCCTCACTTTCAAGTCAATGGTGTGCGTTGTCCTGAACTGGTTCAGCTGTCACTGCAAGAGAACTCTGCAATGGCTTAGTCTCTCTGCCTCCTCTTCACTTTATCTCTAATCAACAGCATTTTTAACTTTCTCACAGGCTTAGCTGTACTGGCAAGGTGAAAGATACTTTCACAGAGAGATCTTAACATCAAAAGGTGGCTTACCTGTGATTTCACGCTGTAGTGTAACTGGCTTTACTCTAATGGTTAACACAGTCATGTCACAAGAGTGCACGAGTAAAGCTAATTTGGGGTTAACAGTCCAGAAATTTATCTTAGTATGGGCATCCGTCTATTGGATTTCTAACTCTGCCAGTGGCAATGGCAGGCAAATTCGTCACAAGTGAAATGCCAAGTTATCTAAATTTGACACTTCATGATTTCATAGTCTAGTAACTGTACAATCTCTATACAAAATGCATTATCTGTGTAGTACATCAGTTAGTGTAATAAATGCTGTTACCTACCATGCTCCTGTTCTATGACATCAAATACTAAATACATTGTATTGTAGATGTTATAATTTTCCTTGAACATGCTGCAAGGTTTCCAAGTTATCCAATACCTTAATGCCAAAACACCAGTGAAAACCCCAGAGTGTAATATATTTTTGTCTTCCCTCTCCCACAGGTCTAGGATGGCACTGTTCCAGGGCTGAAGCATGTGATAGCTGAGGTTGCAACAAATGGAAGTTTCTCAGCTAATGCTGGCCTTAAAACTGCTTTGCATTAAAACTGCTTTGCCTTCATTTTTGTTCCAACTATTCGTGGTGGCACCGAGGAAGAAAAACTCAAGACTTCTGTATTCCCCTTACAGCATCAAAGAACTTCTGCAAATTGAGCGACATGTAAAAAGCTTAAGTTCCTTGTCCTCTTGTCATTTTCTTTTGCATAGTGTTACAGTAAATTGCTACAGACTCTCTATCTGGAAGGTCACAATAAGGTAACCTTTCTGTATAGACATGCTGCAAGCAAAAGAGCTGATAAGAAAAAAAAATCTTCTTTTATATGTACCAGGGATGTACTACTGTTTTCTCCCATGGAGATAATGCTCTTCAGATCTCCCAGCTGTTGCCAAAACATGTTTCCTTAAAGTGAAAAAGTCTCACTGACTTCACTGGCTGTTGCAATATAGTTCAAGTGGTTACAGACTAACCTTGAACATGCTTAGACATTAATTAATACCATGATGCCTCAAGCTATTTTTCTGACTTCACAAATGTCTGTTGGTTTACATATATTCAGCTGAAAAGGTGTGCATTTTTTTTTTGGAAAGCTTTTGTACAATGAAGAGTTGTAAGCAAATCAGGGTAGGACAGCAAAGACCTCCTTGCCCATATAATAATCATTGCAATTAAATTTCCTACTTAATGGTCAGTACTGATTATATCTTAATGCTGAACTAGCTTTACTGTTTATTTTTGCATTTAAGAATCTTAAAAATCTTCATGTTAGAAAATATCTAATGCAGCATTCTGAGTCACTTGTGATGTCTGCGCGCGAAGGTTATGAATTCGTGTTCAGTTCTCGCTACTTTGGCACAATGTCCAGGCTAACATCTTAGTGCACTATTGAAGGAGCACTGCATTGTCAGAGGGCTTTCAGATGAGATATTAAACCATGACACATCTGCACTCAGATGATCATCTGGCAATATTTGAAAAAGAACACAATGACTACACATAAAGCACCTCACCAGTTGTAAAACGCTTTGATGTCATGAGGAGGGGCCAGAATACTGAAGCACTGCTGACATTATTAACTTTTAATTTGAAAATGTGGATTTTTAAAGAAGAGCACTACTACCGTTGGTCAATGAGGACTGCAGATGTAAATTTAATGCTGTCTGGCTTCTGTGTGGGGCCCTCAGAATGTCACACCTGCAGAGTGTCAGGAAACTTCAAACAGAGAAAAAAACATGAAGAGATAAAAAAGGGGTTGAATATTTTCCCCCTCTCAGCAAAAAGCTATCTCTCTCAGTCATTTTTTGTGTTTTGACTTTCCACAAATATACAACAAAAGGATTAAAATTCAACTGTAATCCTGCTCAATGTGTGCTAGTGCAAGAAAATGTACTAGTGAATTGAAGTACCCATTTGCACTAGGCTAGGGTGAACAGAAAGATTAGTGAAGATCACAGTCAAGAACCACCTAATAGTCACCTCTGTGTGACAGATAAAAGGATTCTCAGTGCTTGAAGTCAGGCCAGCTGACAAGCCAATAGTAAGGAAACAGGAGAAGTCTATTTGATTTCACTGCCTGTAGCAATGTAGTTCAATTGGTTACAGACTAACCATGAACATGCTTAGACATTAAGGACTCTCTTGCTCTGAATGTTGTCAGTTCTAAAAAGGAAATGGGGCGAAAGGACTTCAGCTAACCTCAAAATCAAGAATCCCAAAATCATCTGCTCAACACCCTCTGCTCTTTACAAATAACTCAGGTCAGTGTATCCTTTAACTTTTTTTTGTATTTTCTTCTCATTCCTAATCTCTATGTGTGTGTTGCGTTTTTCTTTCTTTCACATTTAGTTATTCATAAATTCACTTTTTTATAAAACATAAATTGATTTGGTCTCAGAGGAAGGTATGTACAAGAGATGGATCCTTTTTTAAATGAACCTTTTTATGACTGACCATGGCGACAGGTGAATACCGAACGGGAGCCAGTTTATTCCTCCTCATCAGGGAGCTCAGGATGGAACCATTATAACTTAGAGAACCTCGCTGGAGTCTAGTTATAACATCTGGACCACCCTAAGATAGAAAGAAGCAATTTTTCTTCATCTTTTCTTTCTCTAAACTCCTCCTCCTTCTCTTATTTCTAGCCTTAACCATTCCAATGCAGTCCTGACCAGCCTCCCTCATTCCATCCTCCTAAACTTGAGGGTGTCTGAAACACTTGCCTGTGATCCATCTCACATGAAGTTCCATTCATCCAGCATTCATTCACTCGCTGACCAACAGTTTGCTCTGACTTAAGAAGTCCCTCAATTTGAAAATTCTAATCCCGACTTTAGATGTCATTCCATGCTCGCCTTTCGTTAATGTATCTCTCTAATTCCCTGCATCCCACAACCCTTTCTGATAACTGCCCTCCTCCTAATTCTGGCCTCTTGAATTTTAATCACTACTATTTGCACTCATGCCTTCTTAAGCTGAGTTCCCCTGTTGAACTTCTCAACCTCTTTCTCCTTTAATACACCACTTAAGATCTACCTTTTTGACCAAACCTTTGGTCATCTGTCCTATTACCTTATGTGGCTCTGTGTTATATAGTGACATATATTATACTCCTGTGAAGCTCTTTAAGATGCTTTCTTATGTCATAGGCACAAAAAAAAACGTAAATTGTTTGTTGCCTATTTTGTTCATGAGACAAAATATAATGTTTACGCCAATAATTGATTATAAGAATAATTCCAGATTTTTTATTTGTCAAGCAAGAATAAGTCCATCATTCCCAAGCATGGGAAACCAAATTTCTGTATAAATGTAATATTATCTTCCTGTCTATAATTTCTGTATAAATAAAACCCAGAACATTGTTTGGCCTATATCCTCACTGCCTGATGTTGCTACCTTTAAGACGTCAAGTATCTGTAGTCCCAGATCCTCCCACTTCTCTATCACGGCTATTTTCCTACAGTCCATAGGAAAATACGGCCCTCTTACTTTCTTACTAAAAAAGAACCACCTTACACTTTATGACATTTTTTAGATTAGATTACTTACAGTGTGGAAACAGGCCCTTCGGCCCAACAAGTCCACACCGCCCCGCCAAAGCGCAACCGACCCATACCCCTACACATCTACCCCTTACCTAACACTACGGGCAATTTAGCCTGGCCAATTCACCTGACCTGCACATCTTTGGACTGTGGGAGGAAACCCACGCAGACACGGGGAGAATGTGCAAACTCCACACAGTCAGTCGCCTGAGGTGGGAATTGAACCCGGGTCTCTGGCGCTGTGAGGCAGCTGTGCTAACCACTGTGCCACCATGCCGCCCACATTGAATTGCATTTGCTTTTTATGGGCCCTCTCTATGAGCCTGATTTTTGGTGCAGTCCTAAATATTGTTAGTTGTGCAATACTGTTTTGGTATTTCCCAGATCCTTCTTTTGAGTTGTGAGCTCAAGATTATTTTTGTCAAGCGGAAGGCAATACAGTGGGCCATTGCCAACTCCAGTGTCACTCCTCAACCCTTCAGCTGCACTCTCTGTTTTTGAGCTGACAGGACCTCTGAAGCAGCTTCTCAATAGTTGGCAAGCCACATGAGGAACCTTTTGATGGTTTGCAGGGTTTTGAGACCTGCCAGGTGAAATAAGTTGACCTCCTGTGTCTGTTTAGGCTGACTGCCCTCAGTTCTGTGTCTGACAATGAGAGCCCACATTGCCAGCTGCTTAGAAAACCTCTCCATTCTAATGGAATTAGCGGATGGGAAACTGGATTTAAGACAGAAGTTGAGAAGTTAAAAAAAACACAGAAAACTGGCAAACTACAAACTGGTCTGGCTCACCTTCTATACTTCACAATGAAAGCCCATTCAGACTGACATATGCATTTCCAAGTATTACTGTTTCTTCCTACTGTTTTTTGCTCTGGAAGATCAGTGAATGGTTTGAGGGGTCATGTGGTCTATTGCTCCTGTTTTGTTATGTTCGTATTGCTCTACGCAAGTCTTTGCATCCAATTTTGTCTGATAACATTACTGTTAAGTGCATTGGGAGTGTCTGTAACTATGTTTGCATCATTGGAAGAATCCAGGCAGTTGTTGCTATATCTTGGGGTGCAATCGTCCATTAACGGAGGTGGACTGAACCAATCCACTGATTCAAGACAGAGTTATGCAAGTGACTGGAGACAATATTGAAAGAAGAGTATGAAAGTCCTTTCATGATTGAATACTTCCCAACACTGGGCTCCCGATGGTCATCTGCAGTCCTTTACATTCCCATGTTTCTCACTAAAACCTGAGAAGCACTGAATTGGTGAGTTTCTAGCCCTACCTGGCACCTCATCTCTAGCAGATGAGTTCCTAGAAGCTTCTGGCCAATTAGAGCTAGCAGCTTCTGGGTCCTAACATGTCAGTTGACGCCTAAAATTGGAAAGGACTCAGCAGCAAGAAAGGTTGGTCATAATCTCATTCATGCAAGCTGAGGATTTCAGGCTTGAGGAGTTGGGAGGGGGGCCAAGGGTCTTGGAGGCAAGGGGTCATCTTTCAGAGCCCACTCACCATCCATGCCTCCATTTTCAACCAGATTGAGGCATATCTAAAACTTCCCCAAACTTGACAGGCAGCTGAAGGTGGGAAACTAGCCACTTTTCTCACTCACTAGGTAGGCAGTTCATCAGGGAAGTGGTGAGTTGAGGCCTTTAAGTGGCCAATAATTGACCACCTTTGGTCTTTAATTGCTGGTGAGTCAGTAAAGTTGCCCATGGACTTTGTTGCCCAGTTTTTAATTTGGGAGGTGTGGAGTCGAGTTTGAGTTTCACTCTAGGGCCAACTTGTCCAATGATTCCTTCCCAACCCCTCGAGATAGGGGAAAGTTGCACTCTAAGTCACTGTTCTGTGTTTACTACTGGATTTCTTTCAGCTGAATAATGATGGTGAAGGTTTACAATTCCATTTTTTGTTTATCGGCAAGATTATACCAATCAGCACGAAATCAGCACGTCAAACTATTTATACATTTAACCAACTCGAGTCTATTAAAATTTAACATGTACTGTGCTTACGTTCAATCATCCTGCACTGACATTGGTTTTACGGGTATTATCAAACATTGAATTGCTCTTGGTGAATGGGGTCAATATGTGCACTTTGGCAGAAGACAGACTGAGTGATAAAGGACTGTGCCACCCAACATAGTGCAGACTCCAGGTGCCTGACAGCAAATTAAGTTTCTTTGCAATAAGCAATATGTCTTCTTTTAATTGCAGAGGTGAATTCAGAAGCTTTATTGCTAGACTTGGCAATAAAATTTGCCATATGGATAGACGATGCAACCTTAGCATTCACTTTGAATATGAGAGAAAGATTGCTGCTGGTCTGTTTAGGATTTTGAGTATGCTGCCTAACACATTGCAGCTCGAGCTAAAAAGCTAGTGAAATCCATGACACTGTGACAAATCGATGAAGGTTTATAAATACTTATTTGGAACAAACCGTACCCAACAATGAAAATTATCAACCCAATGAGGTTGTGAAAGTCATATGAAGCCCTAAAGTCCTGTGGAGGAGTTATTCATTTGATAAGCTTACCTTAAGCTAAAACCACTCAGGCTGAGCTTATCATTACTGTTTATAGCTCAAAGTGTCCCAAACTCACATTGCACCACACTAGGGGTTTGAGAGTAATGATCAACAGAGATTAAGGTTCAACAAGGAATCACACTTCTGTCATGCCTTTCTCATGGCTACACAGAATTACATGCAGAACAGATACGAGCCCATACACTCTTGATTGGTTGATCTTGTGTATCACCCTCTTCTCGGCCCTCTTCATCCAACCCTATCAACATCTCCTCCTGTACTGGAACATTCACAAGGAGCTTAACAAAGTGGGCATGGAGCAGGATCGAGAAGATGCATCAAAACATGACTAAAATTAATCAGTGTCTCTGGAGAGGGGAAAACTGCAGCAAGGCTGAATGATTTATAAAGGTAGTTCCACTATGTAGTATTCTGAAGACTGAAATTTTGGACACAAGTTTTGGAGAGAGAAGAAAATGTGTAGTGACTGGAATACTCTTAAACTTTAGGAAAAGAATTTTAATTAATAGCGTGGCTTTCACATCCAAAGCACCACACAGCTATTGCATTACTTTAAGGCATGAGTTTTCTAATAATGTAAGAAAATTTAGTAAACAGTTTGTATGCAGCAAAGTCCCACCTACAGTAAACATTTAAATTGTTTTGGTATTGGTTGAGGGATACATATTGCCCAGGGCACCAAGAGAACTCTTTGCTCTTCCACAATTTGCCAAAAGGTTACTTAGATCCACCTGAGAGGGTATGAGGGCTTCGTGAGGGTTTAGTTTCACATCTGAGAGACATTGAACTCCCTCAATGCTAAACTAGAGTAGCTGAAGTCATTGACTGCATGAACACACAATCTTTCGACTTCAAGATGAGACAGCTACTGGTGAGCTACAGCTGACATTTCAAGATCACAGAATGGCAAAAGCACAGACAAAGTCTGTTTTGTTCTTAAAGGATCAATTTCCCTAATGCCATTCCACTGCCTTCATCTTCTAACCTTGCGCCTTCTTCCTTTTCAGAACATAATCTGACTCTCTGTTGAAAGCCTCAATGAACCTGCCTCCATCAGACCCTGAGCCAGTGCATTCTAACCATTTACTGCATGCTATTTTTTTTCTCACACGTCAATGCTGCTTCTGTTCCAATGACCTGAAATCTATCTCCTCATGTTCTCTATCTTTCTACCAAGTCCAATCCCCTTATCACTCCTTTGAATGCTCCACTCAATCATCTTTTCTCTGTAGAAAGTAGTTCCAACCTCTCTACTGTCTATGTTACAGACATTCCTCATCTTTGGAACCATTCTCATGACTCTTTTCTGCACTTTCTCCAATCACTTCACTTGTTTCCAAAAGTGTGGCACCCTGAACAGAATGCAGTACTCCAAACGAGGCTAAATCAATATTTTATGCAATTTAACTTTCTTGGTGTGGTAATCTAGGCCCTTATTAAAAATAAATACACTGTATGCTTTATTAACTACTCCCTCAACCTGTCCTTTTTTTAAAAAAAATCATTCATGTGACATGAAATCACTGGCTGGATCAGAGTTCAGTACTTGTCCCTAGTTGCCCTCTTGAACCGCTGTAATTCATCAAGGGTATTGCCACAATGCTGTTAGGGAGATCCAGGAATTTGACCCAGAAACACTGAAAGAAGGGTAATATACGTCCCAAGTCAGGATGGTGAATGACTTAGAGGGGAACTCATAGATGGTGGTGCCTCCATGCATCTTCTACCCCTGCCTATCTAATGGTTGTGGTCGAGGGTTTGGAAGGTGCTGCCTAAGCTGTCTTGGTGCCACCTTCAATGACTTATGAACACATTAACCTGGGACCCCCTTCTCCCTTCTCCTGCACTCCCCATAGATTTGTATCCTTTGTTTTCTATTGTCTCTCCACGTTCTTTCTACCAATATTAATCAGTTTGCAATTCTCGACTTTAGACATCATTGGTCACTTGATTGCCAATTCCACTCACCATCTTCTGTCACATATTCATCTTTCAAGCACTGAGCGTGCAATTACCTATCTGGATCTGCAAGTCTCTGGGATTCATTGATGTTCAGGAGACTCATTCCTTGTCTGAAACATTTACATCTTCAAGAAGCCCCCTCATTAATCTTTGGATCTTTGCCCCATAATTGACAAGAAAAAAGACCTTTGAAGCTGTTTTTCAGTCAGCTGAATGGAAAATCTACAAAACTGTAATCTTGTACAGCAGAAGAAAATAATACAGGATTTTAAACTTGAAGTAAAATAAAATTAGAATAAGTCAAAATTTAGTTAAATTTAACATTTAACTAAACAGCAGGGGAAACAAGAAGATGAACGGATGCACATCAGTAATGTTTAATTGTTTTTCTTTAAGTCCTGATTTACTGTTTAACAGTTTACAGTTAATATATTATGGGGATAAAGCTAGTCCTGGTTTTTGAATAGCCTTATAACTGCACAACAATCTACAATCTAATGCTATTTCAGCTTTATAGTGAGTGAACTGGAAATGTACGTAACTAGTCATTCCGGTGAGGCAACATTTTTTTTGGAACAAGCCAGTATAACACATACAACTCAATGGGATTTTTCAGTAAAGTGAGGTAAAATGTATTGCAGTATCAGTCCTGTTCACCACATTCATTGCGGTCGTATTTAAATTTTCTGATTTCATCTCTCATTAATAGGAAAGGATTTCCAATCTCAAGATAAGGGAACTATCATTTCATATAAAAATGAAGGGAAATTACTTCCTTCAAGTGGTTGTGAATTTTTTGGTTTAGAATATAGAACATTACAGGGCAGTACAGGCCCTTAGGCCCTCAATGTTGCACCGACCTGTAAAACCAATCTGAGGTTAATCTAACCTACACTGTGTCTCTACCCCAGACTGGCTATGGATGCTCCTTTGTTGAATATATATAAGTATGAGATAGACAAATATTTGGCTTCTGTGAGAATCAAGGGATTTGGGGACTATGCAGGAAAATGAAGCCCCAGTTAGCCATTACTGGCGTGGCAGCAATTTGGTCACCCCTACTTCTATTTCTTGTGTTGATGTGAAGGTATGGGCAGCCTTACTACCTCATTACCACTCCAGGATATGGCCAACTCCATGCTGAAAGGGGCCTTTTAATCATTACTTATCACACATCGTCAAAGTCATTTTGACTTGAGGTACAACAAGAGAAACAAGCAATGATTAGATTAGATTACTTACAGTGTGGAAACAGGCCCTTTGGCCCAACAAGTCCACACTGACCCTGCCGAAGCGCAACCCACCCAGACCCATTCCCCTACATTTTACCCCTTCACCTAACACTACAGGCAATTTAGCATGGCCAATTCACCTAATCTGCACATTTTTGGACTGTGGGAGAAAACCAGAGCACCCAAAGGAAACCCACACAGATACGGGGAGAATGTGCAAACTCCACACAGACAGTAGCCTGAGGCGGGAATTGAACCCGGGTCTCTGTCGCTGTGAGGCAGCAGTGCTAACCACTGTGCCACTGTGCCGCCCACAGATGTGGGTGCATACCATTAAAAAAAAGTAGCATTGGTCCATCCAGCCCTTCAAGCAACCTTTGGAAAGACCACTTATGATAAATTTTAATGACAGCATAACTCAGGAGAGTTAAAGGATGGTCATGCTGGTATGTCACTGCTGAAGCCAATTATCCAAAGTCAGCCTTGCTATAGGTTTCAATTCAAAATGTGTGTTATTTAAATAACTGCTGTGGTCCTCAGTAAAATCGCTTTGCTGCAATTGCCTTTGCTATGCCTAGACACCTATGAACATCCTCAGTTATAACACAATCTCAATATGGTTGGTCTCCCTTGTGGATATCTACATGAGAAAATCAAATTCTGATCAAGAATCTCTTTATGAAGAACCAATTCCTCACTGCTCTTTAGAAGGTGAAAGATGTTCAGAGGCTTCTTAAAGATTTAAATGCGGTTTTCTGTTAGCTGCAGTGTGATGTGAACTTTATTCTGAAGGTGCACTCAAACAATATGGAGAATAAAATGGAAAACAACGCAAATAATGACTTAAAGCCAATTATATGGCAATTCCTGTGTCAATGTGACATGAAAACCACATTGTGTCAACATAACTGCAATATAGCTAGGTTGTTATCCTCATTATGCTATCCTCACTTATAAGATTATCTTAAGGCAAATGGTCTTGGCTGCTTTCCTTTCTATGATACATTTTGTACTAAATACCATTACTATAATTCTAAATACCTCCATAGTACACAATATCCTTGGTGTCCAAGGACCACATCTTAAATTAACTGAAACGTTTTACATGCATTTACTCAATCCCAAGGACAGTGAAGCTGGAAAGCCAAGCTAAAAGGCTTTTCTGTTTTTAGTATTAATTTGCTTGAAGCAAGTTAATGACTAAAGTGGAGGTTATCCTTACAGCTAGGCTGGCAGCAAAAATGACAATTGTTTTCTGTTCAAAAATCATTTGAGATTATGTTACTTTGATGGGAGCAACACATTTATAATGTTAATGTATGCAATATTATCAGATGAAGGTATTATTGTTGACAATCAAATTGACCAAACTACCATGATGGGAAGCTAGCAAGTGGCCGCAATCCATTATCCCGTTATTAGGCAAGGTGCGAAGCTTGTTAACATTTTGTTGACTCAATCACTTCAAAATGAAATGGCTTCACATCAAAGATATTTCAGAGATTAAATATCAGACTCCCACTGCTAATTTTCAGTTCTGGTAAGTATGCACAAGATACATGGGATGATCAAATCTCTGCACTGCTTGCACTCACTTGTCCAAAGAAACTAATATATTCCACAAATTCGTATGTAGACTAATTCCCAAAAAATGCCTACTATCTATTGCGGAATGATTCCAATTCTGTCTTGTGTGTTATTCTAATATTCAATTAATTTGAAATGATACTTCAACCTGATAGGAGATAACTTGATAACATATTTTTCATTATCACAGGCATTAACAGATAATACTGTGTATCCTATTTATTTACCAGTAAAAAATAATTATGTTTTGCCTTAATTGTTACACCTTCACAGGATGAATGCTACAACAGCAGAAAATAAAGGCACAGGTTTCATTTCATTCATGAGTGTTATAGAGTTTGAGTGTCAGTAGGAAAAAGATACCATGACAAAGCATAACCTGTAATAATCAATAGGCTATGTTAAATGCACATTCTCAAAGTTAGTGCTTCAAAAGTGGAAGAACATATTTTGTAAATGAGGTTTACACCTGTATATTATAGGGAACTGTAACAGCAATGTGGAGACAAGGCCACACAATTCCACAATGCCCAACAGCAGGTGCAGATATTGCAATGTACAACTTATCTGTGGCCACGCCTTCCCACGCATGCAGCAGGTAAGCTTCATGCAACCTGCCCTTTGCCATGATTGCAGCAGATGCAACCAGCATTAATCACACAGTGGAACTGCTGCATGTCTGAGCATTGGTCACAAAATCATGTGAGGCCAGCACCACTTAAAATTAAACCACAACATTTAAAGTAAGTGTGCAGCTCTCAAAGAGAAGCTGCAATTTGACTGTAGCAGGCACTGGAAGTGGCTTTGCAACAGCATTCAAGCAGGAAGAACTCTGAAACAAGACAGAGAGTATTTTCTTAGGTCCTGTAATGTACCAATTGAGCTCTGGGCAAGGAGGTGGACAGGTAAAGAGATGTACTTTTCTCGTACAAGAATCTCTTCCGACAGACTTTGCAAATGTAATGGATGCTGGTAGTCATCATGCTCTATACTAGTAGTATCGCTCTGAGGACCCAGATGCAGTGGCACAAGGAGTTTAATAATCTCACACAAGTGGTCAAGGTCAGTGATGCATCTTCAAAGGCTACTTCCTTACAAATCAACCATCAGCTTCACAAAGGGACTGCTGCATGTCAAGAAGGCTCACTGCCACTTCTCCAGGACAATTAGGAAATGACAATAAATTCTCAACTAGATAGTAATATCTACATCCCATTAGCAAATGGAAAAAAGCCAATCTGCACATAGAAAGCTCCCAACAGACAACAATGTTTCAATGGCTTGAGAGTACAATAATGGCCAGGACACCTGAGACAACTCTATTAATGTTTTTCACAATAGTGTCATAGAAATTTTACACCAACCTAAGAGGACAGGTAGAGCCTTTCTTTAATGTCTTGTGTAAAAGACCAATGACCAAACTGAGACTGAATGTCTTCACCAGATGATACACCATGCCCTGTCAACTTGGCCCCAACATTAACTAACTTAGCAACAACTAGTTGACAAATATTATAACAAGGAACTTGTTATTTGACTGTTCCTTTAAATAGCACTTCCAGGGAACTGTTCCTGCTGCTGAACCTATGATTAGCTTTGCAAGGTTAAAAGAAAGCATTAGCTTTAGTGTTGTGGTCAAATATGGCTCCACTGGTATCAAGTCAGCATTGTGTGAAGGCTGAAGTCCTGATCTACCTGCTCTGCTCCCAATGGACTATTAAGAACATACTCATAATGGCATTGAGTGCTTTATGTACCAGAATTTTGCGTGCATCTCATGAATACCACTTTGGATATTAAAAAAATTACCGAAAAAAATGGGGTCTACTCAATCCAATTTCTATGGCCAAAAATCAGAAATCTACCTTGCTAATTACTTTTGGCAAATTAAGTGGCACTCTTAACTCCTTATGACTGCAGTCAGGTCTGCATTACAGAAGTGCAGATGCCAGATTAAACCAGTTTACATCAAAATACATAAATTAAGTGCACCCTGACCTCAGTAGTTATGAGGTCCCCATGCATATAACTTTTCCACAGGCTCAGAAGCTATTGTTCCTACTCAATTATAGTTGTCCTTGCACAGCCTCTCACTTATAAATGAACCCTTGTGGCTGTGCAAAATGGTTGGGTGGGGTTATTGGAAACTCTACAGAAGACAGAATCCTTAAGCAACTGCTGAGCAAGTTCAGCTGGGACCCTCTCAATTGCCTGATGAGGTTGCTGATGGGGTTTGAAACAAGAAGGGCAGAGAATAAAAATAACAATCAAGCCAACCTTGATTTTCAGTTTCTTTTTCACTTGGATTCTGACCAGAACAGTTTTCATTCTTTTTCCACTACACTTTAAAATGAAATTATTGAATCGTATTTCACAGCAAAGAAAGAGGCCATTGGCCTTTTGCACTTGTGCCAGCTCTTCAGAGGGTGCCTGATTTAGTCTCATATCCCAGACCTCTCCCTACAATCTTGCAAATTAATTTTCTTCAAGTCATGTCCCACTGTGTTTTGAAAGTTTCTCTAGGACTTACCTCCACCATTCTTTCAGGTAGTGCACTCCACATAACAACAAGTTCTGAGCAAAACAATTTGTCCTCAATTCACTTGTAGTCCTTTTTCAATTATTTAATATGTTACCCCGGTTACAAATTGACTTCCTAAAGGAAATGGTTTCTTATGCTTTTTAAAAAAACACTTGTGTAGCTTTGAATCCCCTATTAGGGTTCCTTAAGTCTTTTCCATTATGAGGAGTACACTCCCATCTTCCCCTTCCTCCACATGACAGAATTCCCTCATCCCTTGCATTGTCCTGATAAACCTCTCCTATGCCATCTCCAAATAATTTTCAGTTTTGAATTTAAGAAATTGGAAGGCTAAATATTTCAATGATCTCATCTGCAAGCAGAACACATCAGAAAACTGATAATATTTTCAAACTTGGTTCAGTAAGCCTCACACTTCAGTGCAGTACTGAGAGAGTGTGGCAGTGTCAAAGTTGGTGTCTTTTACATCAGTTGTTAAACTGAAGCCTTGTCTGCCTTTCTGGATGATTATAAAAATCCTATGGCCCTATATTCTCACCCAGCATCCTGATCAATACTTAACCCTCAAGGACCATCACACAAGGACATATTATTTGGTGACAAACTCATTGCTGTTTATGGTGCTGCTTTGTCTTGTTATATACAAATCGGCTGCACCATATCATCCATTACAACAATGGTTACTAGCTACTACTCCAAAGCATCTTATTGATTGTAAACTGGTTTAAGATATTCAGAGATTATAAAAGATACTATATAAATGAAAATCATTCTTTCTTTCTTTAAATTATGAAGATAATGACTTGCTTCCCAAGTGTATTTCTCCAATATACACTTCAGAGTATACAATTATTGGAAAGAACAGATTCACAATCTTCTTATCTTAAAATAAAAGCTGTGTAAGTTGAAAATGTACAGAAAGTCAGTTATCACCGATAAAGAGAGGAGAAGCAGATTATTGATTTAGTTTCAACATATTAATTCAGGATTCTCTTTATAGTTAATGTGGGACATTGTTGTGCCTTTCCAACATTTTGTGTTAATGCTTCAGACCTCTTTCGTCTGCAGTTTCTTTTAAATCTCCCTCCTTGAATTAAGTCCATGAACAATTAGGGATGCAATTGAGTTTTATTTGCAAAAATTTGATCCTGTTCTCTTTCTTCTTGATTACAGTATGTGTTACTTTGTGTCTGATCTGCCCAGAGGTTTCAATTTTCTGGGTGTAATGTACTAGAAATTACTTCTGCACGGAAAGCTTTCCTGGGAGATAAGTATGTAAAGATTCACAGACCCTCCAATATACACATTTTACTCTCTCATTTACAGTGGGCATTCAAGAAGAAATCTGTATTTCTTTGCTCCTTCAAGTCTGAACTAATTCCTGTGATTATGTTGCTGTGTCATAGGCCTAGTCAGCAATTGTGAGCTTCCCTGATGAAAGACAATGGAACCAGGCATGACAGTGGTAATGGAATAAATTGGGGATAATGAATAAGCAGTTCATTTAACTGCTCTCCTGGCTATTCGTTCCATTCAAGGCAACTTAAATGTTTAAATGCTTCTACATGTACACTGATGATGTCAAGCTATACTTCACTCCTACCTCTCTTGACCATTCCATTGCCTCTAAATGGTCAAAATATTTGTCCAAAACCCAGTAATGGATAAGCAGAAATTCTCCCAATTTCTTGTCTTCAGACCCTTGCATAAATTCCATTGCCTAATCATTCTTGCAACAGGTTCTGAGGCTGAAACAGATGGTTTGCAATGTTGATGTTATATTTGACATCAAGTTGAGCTTCCTATCCCATATCTGCACCATCACTGAGTTAATCTCTTTCCACTTCCATAACGTCACCTGTCTCCAAACCTACCTCAGCTGATCTGCTGTTGAAAGACTCTTGTCTTTGCTACCTCGAGATGTCTCTATTCAATTTGCTTCTGCCTGCCCTCCCACATTCACCAAAAATTTCTAAATGCCCAAAGTTTTGCTCCAAATCCATCAATCTTCTACTCAATAATCTATATTGGCTACATCTTTCGCAACATCACAATTTAAAACTTTTCATCCATATTTCCAAGTGCTTCCATGGTCTCAATCTTCCCTACCTCTGTTATCTATTCCAACCATGTAGCTCTTAAATATCTGCCTACCTCCAATTCCGGTTACTTGAATATGCCGAATTTAAACCCTCCACCATTGGCAGCCATGCCTTCAGCTGCCAAATACCTTAACTCTGAACTCCCTCCCTGACATCTTTGCCAGTCAAGCAACATCTTGAGAATTCCAATTCTTATTTTCAAATCCCTCCCCAGCCTTGTCCTAACCCATCTCCACAATTTCTTCCAGCCTACAAATCTCCAAAATATCTGCACTCCTCTGATTCTGGTCTCCTGTACATTTCCAATTTTAATCCCTCCATAACTGGTCACCATACCGTCAGTTGCTGAGGCTCTAAGCTCTGGAATTCCTTTTCAACCTCAGTACCTCTTCATCCTCCTTTAAGATACTTCCAACAACTGAACTCTTTGAACAATGACTTTTCTTCCAGCCCAGTAGACCCTAATGAGATTCAATGTTAAATTCTATTGGCTATCACCAGTCCCACAAGGATTGGTGCTGGGCCCTCTACTTTTTGTCTTTTACATAAATGATTTGGATGTGAGCATAAGAGGTACAGTTAGTTAGTTTGCAGATGACACCAAAATTTGAGGTGTAGTGGACAGTGAAGAGGCTTACCTCAGATTACAACAGGATCTTGACCCGATGGGCCAATGGGCTGAGAAGTGGCAGATGGAGTTTAATTCAGATAAATGTGAGGTGCTGCATTTTGGGAAAGCAAATCTTAGCAGGCCGTATATACTTAATGGTAAGGTCCCAGGGAGTGTTGCTGAACAAAGAGACCTTGGAGTGCAGGTTCATAGC
>NC_057729.1:47414847-47436644 GCF_004010195.1 Chiloscyllium plagiosum
AATTGCAACATTTAAGAGGCATTTGGATGGGTATATGAATAGGAAGGGTTTGGAGGGATATGGGCCGGGTGCTGGCAGGTGGGACTAGATTGGGTTGGGATATCTGGTCGGCATGGACGGGTTGGACCGAAGAGTCTGTTTCCATGCTGTACATCTCTATGACTCTATGATTCTAAGTGCCTTGAAATCTTTAATGGGGTGTGCTATATAAATGTACAGCATTGTTATTTTTCACCATTTTACAAAGTGTAGATCTTCCCAAACCCAATCACTAGAACTTAAACTTGCAGACAGTGTATTCAGCCTAAGATTGTTTAAGACTATATTCATTGG
Source organism: Chiloscyllium plagiosum (assembly GCF_004010195.1). Classification (NCBI taxonomy): domain Eukaryota; kingdom Metazoa; phylum Chordata; class Chondrichthyes; order Orectolobiformes; family Hemiscylliidae; genus Chiloscyllium; species Chiloscyllium plagiosum. Next base: position 47,415,181 of record NC_057729.1, read on the forward strand.
AGTTTCGGAGAATGAGAGGGAAAATCATAGATACCAATAAAATTCCAATGGAAAAAACATGGTAAACTGAGAAAGGATGTTCCTAATAAGTGGGAAGCCCAGAGTCAGGTGCTCACAGTCTGGGGACATGTCGTAAGCTATTTAGGACTGAGAATTTTCACACCCAGACAATAGTGAGCCTGTAACATTCTCTGCCACAGAAAGAAATTGAAACCAAGACACTGAATGCTATGAGGAAGGAGTAAGATATAGTTCTTTGGACTTAAGGGATCAAAGGGCTTGGGGATAAAATGGAAACAGGGGACTGAGTTGGATGATCAGCCATGATCATACTGAGTGACGGGCTTAACGGTTGAATGGCCTACTTCTGCTGCTTATTTTCTACATTAAACTTGGTTCTGACCCAAATTTTCAATGAATCATAGAATCCCTACAGTATGGAAACTGACCGTTAAGCTGAACAAGTCCACACTGACCCTCCGAAGAGTAATCTACCCAGACCCATTCCCCTACCCTATTACTCTACATTTACCCTGACTCATGCACCTAAACTACACATTCCTGGACACTATGGGCATTTTAACATGGCCAATTCATCTAACCTGCACATCTTTGGATTGTGGGAGGAAACCAGAGCTCCCGGAGGAAACCCATGAAGACACAGGGAGAATGTGCAAAGTCCACATAGACTGTCGCCTGAGTCTGGAATGGAACCCAGGTCCCTGGTATTGTGTGAGGCAACAGTCCTAACCACTGAGCCACCGTGCCGCCCCATAATGAACTGGGGTAGACTGCACCATATTAAACTATACCATAAAGATGCTATATGAAACTGAACTGCAGTGCATTAAACTTTAATAACATAAGCCATCTTGCACTCTGTTGCTTCACCACTCCCCATGTTTCACAACACATCGAAACTCTTTGGACTGAGAAACTTTGTTTGCCACAAAGAGTCGCTATATTTGACGTTTCAGTGAGATGATTCTTTCCATGTTACTGACTGGCAGTTTGATGAAACAGAAAGCAGCTTCAGTTCAATCACAGTGGCTTGATATTGCCCAAGTACTCACTGTAGTGATTCAAAGGGTGATTGGGCATTATCTTCAATTTCAGAATAGTAGCCTGGCTGCTTACTTTGCAAAACTGATTACAGTCTTGAGACCATTTGTTTCCTGTAGATGGAGTGAAATGGACTCTTTCAAAAATATAATTAAGAAAATCACTCAACACACATTAATTAAGTGCATTAACCTGAAGGTACCAGTTTGTAATAATCCATGATGCTCTTTATGAATTAAACAATAAAAGATTAACACTTCAATTTTCACTATAGAGATGTGATAATTTCTGTCATGTATTAAAGAAATTGAGGCTATAGGAAATGAGTTCCAAATCCAGTGACTGTGTCAATTTTGGTAAACCCAATCCATTTCTGCTGTTATTTTTCAAATGGTATTTGGGAAATATGAACTAAATAGCTAACATCAAAATTCTAAACTACTATAACTAGTGGGACCAGCAAAAGAAGTACCATGGAGCAATCAAATCCAAGACTATAGCAAACTGGTGAGAATACCCTCAATGGCGAGAAGTTTCACACAATTTATGGGCTTTACACTGCAGTGAGTCTACTGCTGCATAAAGACATGTTTTGATCTGTCAGACTTCCACTTAGACAGAGTTTACTTTAATGTTGTGTGACTGCAGACACTGCCAGGACCTCAAAGCCTTTCAATTGATAAGGTTGAAGACAAACATCTGGACATACATTGTAAGGCCAAACTTAGGATGTGCAGAAGAGAGCATTGGAGGTCCTAGTGGGGTTTGACTTCTGTTTCAAGTCTATCAAAGCATAGAGACCAATATACCCACTAGCATCCAGAAATGAATAACAGTTGTCACTTTATGACTGGAGGTCTAGATAAAATGAGATTCAGTGTGATGTGACACTCAAATTCTCTTCCCTGTAAGTTGCAGGGGGTTAAAGTACACAAACAATGTCAGCAAGAATTTATATTTCACAACTGCAATCTATCATGTGACGGAAACTCAGAGACAGCTTGTTAAACTTTAACTTGTTGTTTATTTGTGAAGTACATGCAGCAATTGCGCCAATTCTAATATTAATCTCATAATTTAGGCTTCACAGCAACATTCATGTGTAAAAAACGACGTCAAGTCCAAAAATAAAGTTATCTGTTATAAGTGCTTCTTTTATGAAAATGACAGCTTTCTTTCAACAGAGCAAAGAGCCATTTAGTCCATTGTTTGAGCCTAAATTGACTCTCCACTGAAACTCTGCCTTTAATTCAATTGTTCTATCCTTTCCCTACACATGGTCATTTTTTCTTTTTTCAAATATTCGTCCATTTTATTCAAAAGAATTTTGGTTCATTTTGCTTCTACCGTTGTTTCAGGTAGGGTACGTCATATCTCAAAAGCCCTGCATATGAAATACCCTCTTTTCTCCTGAAAACTTTGGCCACCAACCTTGCATTTATGCTATCCAATTTACTGACACAGAATAAGATTTTCCTGGTCTATTATCTAACTCTTTATTTTTGACCATTACTCTCAGTTCTGCCCTTAAGCTCCTTGTGATTGTTTTATTAGTTCTCCACATTGTTTCAATTTTTCATCTCAGGTATGAGCAAAAGGCAAAAACAGCAAATGTCAGAAATCTGAAATAAAAGTAGCAAATGCTGAAAATGCTCAGCAGGTCAGTCATCATCTGTGGAGAGAACAAAAAAGTTAATATTGTAGGAGTTGACCCACGTTAGAATCAATAACAAAATTTAAGTATTACTGAATAAGGACCGACCTTGTTGAATCTTTTCCACTTGCACCCATCAGGACAATTTGCATGAAATACAAAGTAAAGGGAAAAAAACATTCATCCTTTGCTGTACTTCGGTATTTTTTTGCAAACTGTCCTTATCATTGCAAGATGTAAAGCTTTGACAAAATGCATATTTTCTTCCAACAATAGTCAAGTTTGGTACTACCAATTGACTATTTAAATTTAAAAAATGCTAATTTTCCCAATGCCAATATCTCATCCTTGGCATTAATTTTGTTAAATCTCTTCTGGGCCCTTCCAATGGCTTTATCATCTTTCGTGTTAATGTTAGAATTTGGATATCAGTTGGTCGTCAGTAAAAATAAAATGAACAATAGACAATCAGTAGACCATTTTTACAACCAATAACATTTCTTTTCTCACTGTAATGAGTGTTACCAGGTAGTCTGTACAATAGTCTGATAATTCATTACCATCCATTTTCGGAACATAGGACCAGGTATCAATCATTAACTCGTGAGCTTGTTGTCTTTTCATTATACTGATTTGTATGTCAACTCCATTTATCCATCCTTGTTTCTTACTCTTCAAGATGCTAATCCAACAAAAATATATCAATTGCAGTCATAACATTTTGACCCAGTATCCACAGCCTCTTGCTGCATAGAGTTCAAAATATACATTGTGAGCAAACGTCTTTCCTGTTTTCATTGCATAACAACAAAGGTTTAAGTATAAAATTCTGTACGTTTGGTTCTGGATGTTTCCGTCAGAGGAAGCATTTTCTCTCTATCAGTCTAAACAAGTGTTGATATATCACATGACTGCGGCCTGAAAAAAAACTAATCGTGCTGAACCTGAATACCAAGGTATCTTTTCTCAATAGAAGCAAAATGCTGTGGATGCCGGGCCTCTGAAACAAAAACAGAGATTGTGGGAGAAGCTCAGAGTATCTGGCAGCATTTGTTGAGAGAGAAACAGAATTAAAGTTTCGAGTCTGATATGACTCAGAGCATGAGTCATTTCTTTTCTGACGTTCAATGTCTGAAACTGACCACATTATTTAACATGAATTCTGACCACAGCTCTACACAATTCAATTTCACCTTCTCAAGGCAGAACAACATCTTTTTCCTCAGGCAGCTCAGGAAATTTGGCATGTCCAAAAGATCCTCCAAATATAGATCCACCATTGAAAGCATACTATTGGGGTGCACAACTGCTCTGCCCAGGACCTGAAACTATAGAAGGTTCTGTGCACAGCCCAGACCATCATGGAAGCCAACCTTCCATCCATGGACTCCATTTACACTTCACATTGCCACAGAAAGGCTGTCAACATCATCAAAGACTCATCCCACATCAGTAATGCTCTCCTGCAATCTCTTCAGTCAGGCAGAAGATACAAAAGTTTGAACATATACACCAGCAAGATCAAGAATAGCTTCTTCCCTGCCGTTATTAGATTGATAAATGAACTCTCTAACTTCAAATAATGTTGATCCTGCTAATGTTGATCCCATCAAGCACATACCCTATACAATGGAACTTGTATGCCTCCGTCTAGTTTTTTTTTTCAGAATTGAGTGTGTTGCTGGAAAAGCATAGCAGGTCAGGCAGCATCCGAGGAGTAGGAAAAAAGACGTTACAGGCTGAAGTCCTTCATCAGGAATCCTCCAGCATCTGCAGACCTCACTGTCTCTGGGTTTTGTTTTCACCCTATGCTCTGTCAACTCTTGCTCACTATGATCTCCTGTACTGTGTTTCACTGTACTTAGGTACACATGACAATAAATTAATTAAATCAAATCAAGCCAAATCACTTTTGTAATTCCAGCTCATTTAGTATAAAGTCAAATATTTGATAAGCCTTTTGTGATTTCTTGTTGTACTGTACTCCAGCTTTTAGTAGTTTCTGTACAGACATCTACATGCCTTTTCTCCTCCACAGTCCTGAGATTGTTGAAAATATTCTAATTTATCTTTTACAATGATGACATCATTCTTCCACATGTCAAACCACATTTGTCTTTAGATTGCTCATTCGTTCAATCTCACTAGGTCACTTTGTAACTTCCTGCTTCCATCTATTGGTTGGATCTCCTGACTTAGTGTTCATAAGACCACAAATGAACAGAATTAGGCCAATGCTCTGTCATTCAATAATGGGGCTGATATGTTTCTCAATCCCATTCTCCTGCCTTGTTCCCGTAAACCTTGATCCTGTTACCAATCAAGAACCTACCTATCTCAGTCTTAAGTATGTTCAATGATTGGGGTTCACTGCCCTCTGTGGTAATAGGTTACACAGATTAACCACCTTCTGGCTAAAGAAATTTTTCCCCATCTCAGGTTGTCCCTTCACTGTGAGACTGTGCCCTCGGGTCCCATTCTCTCATACTGTTGGAAACATCTACTCTACGTCTCTAGGTTTGTCACCTGCAAACCTCAATATGTAGCCTTCTACGCTTTCACCCAAGCCATTAATATATACAGCAATAAGCTGAGGTCTCAGTGCAGATCCCAGGGCAACATTCATTGCCACATCATGCCAATCAGAAAACATTCCCTTTATTTCTACACTGTTCCTTACCTCCCAGGCAATTACATATCCCAGTATTATCTCCAAACCTGGCACACCTAATTTTCCTCATGATCTCTTGCTCAGAATCTTATCTGGGGTCTTCTTGGGGCTCACATAAGACAACACTCTTAGTTGCTCTCCTATCTATCTTGAAACTGATTCCCTCAAAGATATTCAACTAGTTCACATAGGTATTAACTACCCTTCACAAATCCATACTAACACTCTTTAATCAGCTGATACTGCCCTAAATATTCAGTCATTCTACCTCTAATGATATAATTATGGTGTATAGTTAATGTTGCCAGAACTCTTTTATCCCATTTTATTGCACATCAATTAGTAAATACACAGCCATTGATCCGCTCTGCTTAATCAACTGCATGCTTCTCTTTGGAGGCACCAATTGAAGGGTCAGTGTCAGTTGATACATCGATACAGCCCACGCCCAACGCTACCTGATCACCATCCTCCACTGCTGTTCAACTATCAGGCTGCTTCTCCAACATGGATGAATTGAAATTTCCCCCAGTTAGATAGAGTCATAGAGATGTACAGTATGGAAACAGACCCTTCAGTCCAACCCATCCACTCCGACCAGATATCCCAACCCAATCTAGTCCCCCCTGCTAGCACCCGGCCCATATCCCTCCAAACCCTTCCTATTCATATATCCATCCAAATGCCTTTTAAATGTTGCAATTGTACCAGCCTCCACCACATCCTCTGGCAGCTCAGTCCATACACGTACCACCCTCTGTGTGAAAACGTTGCCCCTTAGGTCCCTTTTTTATCTTTCCCCTCTCACCCGGAACCTATGCCCTCTAGTTCTGGACTCCCACACTCCAGGGAAATGACTTTGTCTATTTATCCTATCCATGCCCCTCATAATTTTGTAAACCTCTATAACGTCACCCCTAAGCCTCCGACACTCCAGAGAAAACAGCCCCAGAATGTTCAGCTTCTCCCTATAACTCAAACTCTCCAACTCTGACAACATCCTTGTAAATTTTTTCTGAACCCTTTCAAGTTTCACAACATCTTTCCGACAGGAAGGAGACCAGAATTACATGCAATATTCCAACAGTGGCCTAACCAATATCTTGTACAGCCGCAACATGACCTCCTAATTCCTGTACTCAATACTCTAACCAATAAAAGAAAGCATACCAAACGCCTTCTTCACTATCCTATCTACCTTCGACTTCACTTTCAAGGAGCTATGAACCTGCACTCCAAGGTCTGTTTGTTCAGTAACACCCCCTAGGACCTTACCATTAAGTGTATACAGCCTGCTAAGATTTGCTTTCCCAAAATGCAGCACCTCACATTTATCTGAATTAAACTCCATCTGCCACTTCTCTGCCCAGTGGCCCATCTGGTCCAGGTCCTGTTGTAATCTGAGGTAACCTTCTTCGCTGTCCACTGCACCTCCAATTTTGGTGTCATCTGCAAACTTACTAACTGTACATCTTATGCTCACATCCAAATCATTTATGTAAATGACAAAAAGTAGAGGACCCAGCACCAATCCTTGTGGCACTCCACTGGTCACAGGCCTCCAGTCTGAAAAACAACCCTCCACCACCACCCTCTGTCTTCTACCTTTGAGCCAATTCTGTATCCAAATGGCTAGTTCTCCCTGTATTCCTTGAGATCTAAACCTTGCTAACCAGTCTCTCATGGGGAACCTTGTCGAACGTCTTACTGAAATCCATATAGATCACATCTACTGCTCTGCCCTCGTCAATGATCTTTGTTACTTCTTCAAAAAATTCAATCAAGTTTGTGAAACATGATTTCCCACGCACAAAGCCATGTTGACTATCCCGAATCCGTCCTCGCCTTTCCAAATACATGTACATCCTGTCCCTCAGGATTCCCTCCAGCAACTTGTCCACCACCAATGTCAGGCTCACTGGTCTATCGTTCCCTGGCTTGTCCTTACCACCCTTCTTAAACAGTGGCGGCACATTTGCCAACCTCCAGTCTTCCGGCACCTCACCTGTGACTTTCGATGATACAAATATCTCAGCAAGAGGCCCAGCAATCACTTCTCTAGCTTCCCACAGAGTTCTCGGGTACATCTGATCAGGTCCTGGGGATTTATCCACCTTTATGCATTTCCAGCACTTCCTCCTCTGTAATATGGACATTTTGCAAGGTGTCACCATCTGTTTCTCTACAGTTTATATCTTCCATATCCTTTTCCACAGTAAATACTGATGCAAAGTACTCGTTTAGTAAATCCCCCATTTTCTGCAGCTCCACACAAAGGCCACCTTGCTGATCTTTGAGGGGCCCTATTCTCTCCCTAGTTACCCTTTTGTCCTCAATGTATTTGTAAAAACCCTTTGGATTCTTCTTAATTCTATTTGCCAAAGCAATCTCATGTCCCCTTTTTGCCCTCCTGATTTCCCTCTCAAGTATACTCCTACTTCCTTTATACTCTTCTAAGGATTCACTCGATCTATCCTGTCTATACCTGACATATGCTTCCTTCTTTTTCTTAACTGAGCCCTCAATTTCTCTAGTCATCCAGCACTCCTTATAACTACCAGCCTGTCCTTTCAGCTTTACAGGAAAGTACTTTCTCTGGATTCTTGTTATCTCATTTCTGAGGGCTTCCCATTTTCCAGATATCCCTTTACCTGCGAACATCTCCCCCCAATCAGCTTTTGAAAGTCTTTGATTAGATTAGATTAGATTAGATTCCCTACAATGTGGAAACAGGCCCTTCAGCCCAACCAGTCCACACTGACCCTCCAAAGAGTAACCCACCCAGACCCATTTCCCTCTTACTAATGCACCCAACACTATGGGCAATTTAGCATGCACATCTTTGTGACTGTGGGAGGAAACCGGAGCAAACCCACACAGACACGGGGAGAATGTGCAAACTCCACACAGACAGTCGCCCTGGGACCCTGGTGCTGTGAGGCAGCAGTGCTAACCACTGAGCCACTATGCTGCCCTATTCTTGCCTAACATCATCAAAATTGTCCTTTCTCCAATTTAGAACTTCAACTTTTAGATCTGGTCTATCCGGTTCCATCACTATTTTAAATCTAATAGAATTATGGTCGCTGGCCCCAAAGTGCTCCCCCACTGATACCTCAGTCACCTGCCCTGCCTTATTCCCAAGAGTAGGTCAAATTTTGCACCTTGTCTAGTAGGTACATCCACATACTGAACCAGAAACATTTCTTGTACACACTTAACAAATTTCTCTCCATCTAAACCCTTAACACTATGGCAGTCCAGTCAAGGTTTGGAAAGTTAAAATCCCCTACCATAACCACCCTATTATTCTTACAGATACAAATTTTTTTCTCAATTTCCCTCTGATTATTAGGGGATACTGGGAAGATACTAGTTAGATACTGTTGTTATTGTTTATGGTCCCAGTTTGGCATTATCAAAGTGACATCCAGAATAGAAAATGATGACGTTTTGGTCATTTTGTCAGGACTGTAAATCACTTCCAAATGGTAGTGGACAGCAGAGAAACACATGTATCCTCTTGTGGGAAAGGACATAGCCTCAAAATAAGGCCTCATATTTTAGACAAACTTGAGGAGGAATGCCTTTTCTCCAACAGTGGTCACCTTATGGAATCTTCACGACAAAGGTGAGGCTGGGTCATTAAGTATAATCAAGACTGAGAGATTTTTAAACAGAAAGGGAATCAAGGGTTTTAGGGAAAAGGCAGGAAAGTGGAATTGAGAATTATCAAATCAGCCATGACCTCATTGAATGGCGAAGCATGCGTGATGGCCTATACCTGCTCCTACGTCTTATGGACTAAGTTGGAGGATGGATGTCAGAGTGGTTGCACATAATGTTACAGTGGATGTATGAGGATGATGCAAGACAGTCAATTGTGACATACAATGAAGGCACCTGTCCAGGCAGGAGTAGCTACAAGTAGCAGTAGTAGCAGAGATTGAACCAGTCTGTACAGAATCATGATGCCACATTTTGACCCAACTTGAGCTTTCAACCTCATATTGGCACCACTACTACAACTGCCAATTTCCACTCCAGTAACTTCACTTGACTTCATTCTCTGCCTTGGCCCATCTGCCGCGAATGCCCTCACTCAAGCCTTTTTAACTTCTAGACTTAAATTTTCCAATGCACTTCTAGCTGGCTTCCCACATGCTAAAGGTAACAAAGAGAGGCAACCGATGGCAGTTTAACCTGAGGGGCACCATGCCTCATGCAAGGAGACAGGTTGAGTTGGAGAGTACTTCGGGGTAACCTCAGCCAGTGCGGGAATTTAACTTCTCGCTGTTAACATTACTCTGCATTGCAAACCAGCCATCTAGCCATTCTATTTTCTGTAAATTTGAGGTCATTCAAAACTCTGCTACAAGCTGTTTCTTAATTCATACTAAGTCCCATTCACCTTTCACCCCGTGTTTGTTGACCTACATTGGCTCCCAGTCAAGCAGCATTGTGATTTTAAAATTCTTAACCTCTTATTAAGGTGCTCCATAGCCTAACCCTTGCCAATCTCTGTAACTTCTTCCAAACCCATAACTCTCCAGGTTATCTGTACTCCTATAATTCTGGTCTCTCGAGCATCCCTGATTTGAATTGCTTCACTATTGGTGGCTGCATCTTAACTTGTCTCAGTCCTGAGCACAAAAATATCTTATCTACACTTTTCTGCTTCTCTACCAGACCTTCCTTCTTTAAGATACTGCTTAAAACTTAACATTTTGATCAAGATTTTGCACATCTACTATAATATGGTTTAATACTACTGTGTCGCATGTTGTTTTACAATGCTGCAGTCAGGAATCTTGGGAAATGTTGTTCTATTAAAGTCCCCATATGAATTCAAATTGTTCTCACTGATTTTGTGGCAATGTTAGTTGTCATTAAGATTCTTGTGTTAGGGAGACATTGGTTAAAGCTTTTGCACCTGATAGCAACCCAATAATACCTGCTGTAGGTGCCCACATGTGATTAAAGAAAAGGGAATGGCTTGGTTGTGGTGTTCAACATAATACAATGTTCTATCAACACCCACTCTGTCAAGAGTCTCACATCAATAATGAACACTTGGGCAAGGTACTAGAGGGCAATTGGGATCCACAAATCAATTAACAAGCATCAACTTTAGGAGAGGTGGAGAGGAAAATGATGAGTTTGACAGTAAGTGTTTGTCATAACTCTAATTATCTTGCTATGTTCTAGACCTTATAATGACATAACTGTGACTTGTATTTATATAATGCCTTTTATGTGGGGAATACAGGGCACAGGAGTTCATTCAGACAGGAACTGACACCAGGATGAAAAGACCATTCTATATAACTGGATGTTTAGTCAAAGAGTGAGATTTTAATTCTGTCTTAAAGGAAGAGAGAGAGGTGGACACATGGAGAACTTTAAGGAGGAAATTCCAATGTTTAGGAGCTAGGTGACTGCAAAACCATCCACTAATGGTAGGGGCAAAGGAAATGGGGAATGTTCAAGAATCGAAAGTTGAAGACTTGCAGTGTTGTTGGAGGTTTATAGGAGCACATTAGATTACAAAGATAGAAAGCCACAATGAATTTGGACACAAGGTAAAGAATATTAAGAGGTGCGGTTTAACAATAAATAACCAATTAGAAGTCAAAGCCTGTCATTCACTGTAGTGCTGAAACGAAATGGCCCCGCTACAGAATTTGAGTTAGAATATTAAAGGCCAATCTTTGAATTTCAATCAAGTGAAGCAATGTTCCAAATTAGCATCAAAGCTTCCTAACATTTTAATCAAATGAACATTGTTGCTTATGGAGCACATTTATAATGCATTAAAAGCCTTGCATATAAGCCTGCATTTCGTATAAGGATTATAGGTAGTTCTGGTCGCATTGGGCTTTCCATGTTCAGATATTATACTGCACAAATCATGCTTTATATTACCTGACTCACTATGAGCAACACCAAAAGAGATCAACAATGTTCTTGTTATGCTTAATTTCCCATCCTGAATACTTAATAAGAATATTATCGAAGCACAAGAAAGCCATTCAGCCCCTCAAGCCTGTCCTGCCAATGAACAGAATATGGCTAACCTTCCATCTTGACTTCAACCTTCGGCACTATTTCCATTTCTCTTAAATCCTTTTGAAACTAGAAATCTATCAATCTCTGTCCTAAATCAATTAAACGACTGAGCATGCACAGTTTCAAGTGGTAAGAAATTCCAAGTGAAGAAATTTCTCCTCGTTTCAGTCCTAAATGGTTCCATTTCCTGAGACTGAGGCCCCTAGATCGAAACTGCCAATCTGCCCTCACATTCATTCTAGGACCTTTCATCCTCGGACTCCGAAACTTGAATTATAATTTACATCCCTTCTAAAGCAAGTGCAACCTTCCTGAGTAAGAGGACCAAAATTTATCATGACTAGCATTTTATATTTTTGGGATATAAAATCAAACATTTCGTCATTGGAGCAAGGAATTATTCTTCCACTGTCTGCAAGTAAATATCTTAATTTAACTAGACATCGCGTCTTCAAATTCCATATGCTGATCATTTCTGTGGAACACAGAGGCACAGTTCACCTTATATTTACAGGAAAGTATGACCTGGGACAGTTACTGTGTGTCAACATGTCACACCTTCCCTTTCTCATTCACAGCTCAAAACAAATAGCATTACTGAGTACATAGTACTCTGGTGCTGAATGCAGGTTACGCACTAACTGCTCAAAATACTAGCTAATTATGAACATTCAAATTAAGGTACAAGACAAGTCATGCCTGCGGGTTTATTACTGTTACTGTTTGAGGTCTCAGGCTGTCTAACATCAGTTTATGAATTACATAACATCTTTATTAAGGTGTGCATGTGGTCCAGTAATAAAGCTCTGAGACAATTATGTTTCATCAAAATCAACTATGATTTAATATAATTAAGTATTGCTTATCCCGCCCTCGTTACACAGCTGCAACATTAGTCTCTGAGTGTTTCTTAGTATTAATTACAATGTAATTATATGTCTGGAATATATCTAATTACAACCCATGGATCTGGATTTCTCAGGCTCCCAATTAACATCATTTCTCATGTGGTATGTAATAGAAGCAGAACAGAAACAAGACAAGAACAGTAAAGGGTCACAGATAGGTAAAGGGACAGTCAGAGTGTTAATCATCACCCGCAAATTTTTCATGATTCATTACACAGACTTTATTCTAACATTTTCATACAAGGAGATAACACTGGAAATAACTGTCAGGTTTCCACAGTGCCATCATTAAGCCTCCATTGTTCATGGTACCATTCTGGGTTCTCAGATCCCATCGCGAAATGTTCTCTGATTTAAATAAAGTCAAGTCAAGCCTGTCAAGTCTGCTGCGCTGTTTGATCAAGTTGATATGTTTCTCTATCCGATTCTCCTGCCTTCTTCTCATAGCCCTTGTTTCCCTAACCAATCAAGAACCTATCTATCTCTATTTTAAAGACACTCAATGACTTGGCCTCCACAGCCTTCTATGACAATGAGTTCCACCATTTCACCTCCCTCTGGCTGAAGAAATTCCTCCTCGTCACAGTTCTAAAGGGCTGCGCGCTTGAGTCCTAGTCTCTCCTGCTAGTGGAAACATTTTGTCCACATCCATTCTATCCAGGAATCTCTGTGTTCTGTAAGTTTCAATGAGACACTCCTCATCCTTCTAAACTCCACTGAGTACAGACCAGAGTTCTCATCCACTCCTCATATAACAAGTCCTTCACCTCTGGGATCATTCCTCTAAACCTCCCATGGACCTCCTTCAATGCCACACATACTTCCTGAGATACAGGGCCAAAACTGCTCACAATTTCCTAAATGCAGCCTGACCAGAACCTTATACAGCCCTATTTTCCCATATACCTCCAAGTACTGTGCAATCTCATCCTAATTTCTTACCAACAATCGAGGTCAAGATAACAGGCCTATAGTTTCATGCATAGTGTAAATGATCAGGAAATTTAGAGCATTAGCATTTTTGCTATCTTCACACAATTCTCACCCCTCCATCCTCTTTACACAACAATGTACTAGAATGATTAGTAAGGCTGATCACAAACCTATCTGAACTGTGTCATAAGCACTCCTTTCATGTCCAACAAGTCCTAGAGTACATGGGACCTGATCTTAGAGATCTTAGAAAATGAGCCATTATCTGTTTAGCCACATAGAGTAATAGAGTCATAGAGAGGTAGAGCATGGGAACAGACCTTTCGGTCCAACCCATACATGCCGACCAGTTATCCCAAACCAATCTAGTCCCACCTGCCAGCACCCGACCCATAACCCTCCAAACCCTTCCTATTCATATACCCATCCAGATGCCTTTTAAATGTTGCAATTGTACTAGCCTCCACCACTTCCTCTGGCAGCTCATTCTATACACATACCACCCTCTGCATAAAAATGTTGCCCCTTAGATCCCTTTTATATCTTGCCCCTTTCACCCTACACATATGCCCTCTAGTTCTGGACTCCCCCAACCCAGGGAAAAGACTTTGTCTATTTACCCTATCCATGCCCCTCAACATGACATCCCAACTCCTGTACTCAATACTCTGACCAATAAAGGAAAGCATACCAAGCGTCTTTTTCATTATCCTATCTACCTGCGACTCCACTTTCAAGGAGCTATGAACCTGCACTCCATGTGGCCTCCTTCAAGCATACCTAAGTTTCAGACAAAATCACTTACACTTATTGCATCCACAACCTTTTATATTCAACCAATTTACCCAAATCAAGTATTTGCCCATGAGGAAGTAAGCATACTCCCAGATCCAAATGCCAGTTTCCTTTAAATGTAGTCATTTGAGGATACTCTTCAAAGTACACTCATTTTCTTAAGTGTACAGCTGGTAGTAGGCATGTTTAAAAGATATTTTAAAAACTCACAGAGAAACCTTTCGAACCGATGACCACTTCATCAAGATGGACAAGAGCATTAAATATATGGGAACCTCAAGTTCCCCTCCAAACCACTTACCATCCTGATTTGGAAATATATTGCCATTCCTTCAGTGTAGGGTCGAAGAGTGTGATGCTGGAAAAGCACAGCCAGTCAAATCCTGGAATTTCCACTGGTGGCATTGTGGGGTCAACCTACAGCACATTGGTGGCTCAGTGGTTAGCACTGCAACCTCACAGTGCCAGGGACCAGCGACTATCTATGGAGTTAGCACATTCTCTCTAAATCTGTATGGGTTTCCTCCAGGTGCTTCCCACAGTTCAAAGATGTGCAGGCAAAAGATGGCTTGGCCATGCTAAATTTCCCTGTAGTGTCCAGCGATGTGCGGGGCTACAGGGTCTGGGTGGGATCCTCTTTGAAGAATAGCCTGAGTAGCCTGCTTCCACACTGTAGGAATTCTATGGACCACAGCAGTTCAAGATGACAGCCCACCACCACTTTTCAAGGGCACCTAGGGATGGGCCATAAATAATGGCCAGCCAGTGATGCCCACATCACATGATTGAGTAAAACAAAACAGATCAATATAAATCGATCAAACTATTAAACCAATAAAGTCCTTTCAATAATTTGACATCAAGTCACTTCCAGAAAGCGGACTTGATACCTTCATTAAAATTTTCAGTTGCATTGATAAAAGAGCCCCAGGCTACCATTATGTATCTAGGGATATTCTTTAATGAAAATGGAAAAAGAGGCACAATTGCAGTTAATTATACTGACCAATTGTGCTTCATGGCAGATATTACATTTCTGACTTTGCAAATAATATTTGCCAGAACTTTGGTGTAATTTTCCCATGAAAGCCCATAGCAGGAACTCCCCACTCCATTTTTTTTAAATGGTGTTAAATCCATTTCTCTACCTTCCATTGAAGAAGACATTGCCTCTTGCATAGATCGTTTAGTCATTCATAGGATTTGGTTGTCACTGGCCAGACCAGCATTTATTGGCCAATAGTAGCTGCCCTTGAGAAAGTGCTGGCAAGTCACCCTCTTAAACTGCTGTAGACAGTGTGGCCTAGCTTATCCACAATGGTGTTAGACGGGATATTTCCAGGATTTTGATCCAGTGACGCTGAAGTAACAAGAATATACTTCCAAGTCAGAGTGGTAAAAGGTTTGGAAGTGACCTTGCAAATCGTGGTGTGCCCAAACATACTTTGCCCTTGTCCTTGTAGATGGAGAAGGTCATGGGTCAAAAAAACAATTGTATGGATGTTTTGGCATTCACTGTGCCAACCATGAGATTAGGTCACCCAACTGTGACCAGTATTACAACTGGAACCAAGGCTCTCCTTGTCTCATACTCATTTGCGCACTTTCCTGCAGTGGGCTAGAAATCAGACAAATAATCAGGTGAATGACCCTGGCTAACGTTCCCTTTAAGCCTCATGGCCACCGTTACAAGGGTCTATGCATGCAGATATCACCATGCTGAAGCATTCACTTTCAGTTTCTCTACCTGCTGCTGCACATAGACCTCGGAAATCTGCACAATAACTGAAGGCATTAGAGGGAATGTACAATCGTGGCTACATCCCCCACCCCCATACCCCGCCATAGTTCACAGGCAATAAAAGCGATTGTAGGGTCCTGCTGCCGGACTGTGCAGATCAGCTCACTTGCCATAGACCATAAATCAAAACTGTCCCTCATGGTCTGCATAACTTAGCGCCATATGCGAGAACATCATTAAGCAACAAATTATCAGGAAATCCTATTTTTATTATTCAAAAGCATCCTGCATTGAATAAATGAAAAATAAGCTTTTTAGTAGCTTTGTTACTTGTGAACTACACTGTCATATTAACATGCAAGGATATTTATCCTGGATTCTTCACTTTTGGCTGATGCTTCTCCTCCAGGTATCAGCTGTGATTCTCAGTCAAGTCCAACTTCAGAGACTTACTGCAAAATCTCGACTGATATTCCAGTGCAGTACTGATGGCATGTGACGCTGTTTGTGATGCTGTTGTTCAAATGCAGTGTTATACCGAGGCTCTGTCTGCTGTCTGATAGATATTTAAAAATTCACAAACTTTCTTCTGAACAAGAAAGCCCTCCCTGATATTCGGGGTGCTATATTGCCAAATGTTTCCAGGAATGGATAATCTGGTCACTATTAGTTGCATGTCCTTGCTGTGTGCAAACTGGCTGCTACATTGACTACATTTTAAAAACATCAGCTATGAGAAGCACAATAGAAAGGCTTCATTTTCCCTTCTTTTCTTTCCAGTTGTTCTATGATTCATGTCTGTAATTCTGCGTCACAAAGCTACAAACAAAAGACCACTTTATATTAGGGAGCCCAACAAAAAAGTATAATAATCAGGTGGGAATCTTCCAAAGGATCTGTTTGAGCAAAGAAGTGTGTTTAAAGTGCAAAGGTTAAGGAGTGCATTAAAGGGAGTGTTATAGTGAGCTAGGGCATATTACAGAAGAGAGTTATATTAAGGAATATGGGAAGCACCTGAGGATATACAAGTTAGTGCTTGGCAAAAATGAATCTCAAATACAAACAAGTAAACAAACTTTAAAGATGCAGAGTATAACTCAGGTCTGCGGTTTATCTATAAATGTCTGTCACACATCACGGTAGAACTCTCAACTAAAATCCTAAACTAGGCAACATCATATAATTTCTTAGATTAAAGGCCAACCATCACACTTATTTCTACATTTCATTTTGAATCTGTGATTCAGTTTTCAGTTTTCTAGTGACGGGAATGCTCAAGTTTAAAATGCAAAACATGGTTGTTTTAACATATGACCTTGCAAAATGTAGGCCATTCAGCCCTTTAAGTTTGCTGTGATACTCAATAAGATCATGGCTGATCTGTTTGTGACTCAAGTTGCACCTTCGCATCCACGCCAAGAACCTGGGAATTCCCTGCCTAACAAGAATCTATCTACTGTTGCATTAAAAATACATAATGACCTCCAACTCCACCGCCTTCTGAAGCAGATTGTGCTATAGGGCACTATCTTCAGAGGGTTAAAATCCTCCCCTCATCTTGGTACTAAAACAGCAATCCCTAATTTTAAAACAAGGATGCCCTTTTTAACAAGATAACGCTCTAGACAATGCCGAAGAAAAATATTAAAAATTAAAACCTTATGACATCCAATTTGATTTATCTACACCATATTTGGAGATTGCTGCTTTAGAAAGCATCTGGGAGACTGGCTCTCACCCTAAAGCTTTTCAGCTTTCAAGGTGGTGCAGGGGAAGAAATGTTCAATTAAATGGCTCTGACAGATTCCAATCCCAATTGATTTCATTCAGTTCCTCTATCTGAAGTCCAGGTCTCCAACTGATTAATTGATTAATAATTATCATCTCCCAGCCTAGAAAATACAAATGGCTGACAAAACTGGACATGGGTTGAAGCACTGGACTACTTACTTAAAATACTAAACGTCAGCATAGATTATTAAATAAACTCAGACATGGGTTCATAAACTGGATGTCCTCTTTCAGTGTCATATAACGTTGTGACTTATCTCAGGAAAGACTGCAGCAAGGGCCAAAGGTATATTGGAGATTATTACTGAAGGTCGTGGTTACACAAGAGAATGTTTTAGTCAGAAAGGTGGTTTTTGAAGAGAGTTAAGAAAGATATTGGCTCAGCTAATACACAGTAGTCAGTGAAGAACAATGCCTAAATACATTTCAGATCTACTACCTAATCTGATTGGAGTTAGCAGGTATTGGGTGTGCATTGATGAAGCTTACAATTGGCCTCAGCACCCTTATGTCAGGGACGGTGAAATCATGAAAGTCTCTTAATTTTGATCGCTGTTCTAGGTTTGGCTTGGACATTCCCTTGCCCCATACAGTTCAACAAGGTTGAGTCTTACATTTTGTTTTGTAAGTTGCATCGAGGTTTTTGAAGGGATTCTCGCAATGACACCTAACGACTTTTCTCACTGCATCTCACCAAACTCACTTCATTAACTGCCCTGCCTCTACAGCATGCCTCTTGACTGATTCTAGTTCCATTTTACCATGGACCGATCCTGGAACAACTCACACTGCTGGGATATTCCAGTGTTAACCAGCATCCTAAACACCTTTGGCATCTTTAAAAGTCCATTATGCACCCAGACAAGCCACATCAGTCTGGATCTGCCCTGCACGGCTCCTGCCTTGGACATGGCAAACAAGGGCACTGCATGCCCTGCTTTATGGGCAGGGACCTGGAGGTCCTGCTGAACATTGGTGGTGCACAGGAAAGATGTCCTTTTTCCCAGGACCAGGAGCGAAGGACTGGATAGTAGACTTTGCCAGCCTCGTCCGAACTTCCCACGCAGGTTACAGCAGTCTTAGCCATCTGCAGGAATGCACAGCACTAAAGGAGTTCAATGTCGTTTTCCACTCATCAGTGTAAATGTCATCATCCTCCCCCTGATACCTCACACACATTCTATCCCTGCTATGGTACCCTGCTCCCACCAAGGCTCATGCTCCACCAATCCAACTTGTAACTGCAACATCCCTGCTCACTTGCTGTCTACCACCCTCAATACTGCAAGCCTTATGCACTGCCTGTTCATTCAGTCAGGATACCTCCCAAGCTGCATTAAGAGTAACAGCTGTGACAACCTCCATCACCTACAATACATGTCATTCCAGGAATAGGGCAGGAAGAGTCAAGATGGGTCATGAGCAACCTGACCTTTGGCTCCTCATCCCTTACATGGACAGCACTTTGACTCTGACCATTCTGAAAAGCTGGTTGACAATGTCCAAACCATTCACTGCTGGTTTTTCCAGCTGCGTCTGCACATGAACCTCAGAGGCCAATGCAACAACTGGAGACATTAAAGGGAATGTTGAAACTAGACTATATTCCATCACTTCTCCCTAATCCTCCATAACTCACAGGCTCAGAGTATTGTGTGCAATTTTAAGCTTCACACTTTCGGAAGGATATCAAGGTTGTAGTCAAGATCCAACACAGATTCACTTGAATATGATTCAGAAATACAATGATGAGAAAAACTTGTAAATTAGATCCTTTTTCATTATATCATTGCATATTACAGAATGTTATAACACATTTATTAAATGGTTATGAAAGTATGTGGCACATGTTGTTGGAAGCAGTGTTCATGAGTGATTAGGAACAAAGGGACAGGAAACATTCCATAGATTGTTGGGAAGTTGCAGAATTTACTTATTGGTAAGTGGTTCAGGTAGAAACTGTCAATGTCCGAAGCTAGACTAAAGTGAATCAAGATATATGAATTGAAGGGACATAAGAATTTGGCAGATAAATATAAAACTGTTTAAACATGGTACAGCCATATAACCTGTTTCTGAGGTGTAAGCTCTTCACATTTCTATGTAAATTTCCTTGACATTAGAATTCTGACAGGGTCAGACACACAATTTCATAGGATTACATACAATTTACAATAGAAACGGGTCTGTTGAGAAACTGATCAACATCTGTGTGAATGTTCCACATGAGCCTCATTCCATCTCACTTCACTGAACCCTGTCAGGATAAACCCATAACCCCTAATATCTTCAGTGGAGATCAAACCCACAACCTTTGCATTGCTAGTATCACAGTCTAAAATACTGAGGTATATAGACTTTCATACTGAGATCATTGGCTTGCTACAACAAAGAAGGTGGTCCGAGCTAGTGAGGGCAGGATTCGGAGGATAGAGCAGAAGAATGCATGGCTGAGGAGCTGGTCTATGGGAGAAGGATTCACATTTTTGGATCATTGGAATCTCTTTTGGGGTAGAAGTGACTGGTTCAAGAAGGACGGATTGCACTGAAATCGGAAGGGGATTAATATACTAACAGGGAAATTTGCTAGAGCTACTCGGGAGGATTTAAACTAGTAAGGTGGGGGGGGGTGTGGGGGGGGGGGGGGGGGGCAGTGAATAACGCACTGGCTTGAAGTTAAAGTGAACTTACTGTAAAGCTCCTTGGTGTCTGGACTAGAATCAGTTCTCTGCACCTGTTATCCAGATTGTACCAGAAGCCGTGGATGTCATCTGAGACTCAATCTGGTGGACGAGAAAATTAATTGAAGTGAAAAGTTGCACTTGGCAAATTGAACACCACCGAGGAAGCTTTGTACCAAGAGAATTCTGGAAGAAATTCAGAGGAACTCCGATTAAACACTATTGTTGCCGGTAAGGCCCTAGCAATTAGCTCTGAGGAAAGATCCCTAGTATGACTGGTCTGAGGAGAAGGAACACTCTCTGGAAATATCAGGACCTTTCCAACAGTGGTAGACAGAGCAGATGAGCGTCATAGCAATACGGGTCCTTCAACAGGCCAGTAATTTAAAGAGCTTTGACTCACTTCCTGGGAAAAGGATTCCACGTTCGAACAAACCACTTTGAGAAAACGGTTCTCAGAGTTTCAGCCTTAAAGTGGGGGGAAACGACATAAATTCATTATTATTATCTTATTCTTAAATCATACCCCCTAGCTTCATGCTTGCCCTTGAAAACAAACATCCTCCCACTACATCACTTCTACAAAGTTAGACGTCGCACGATACCAGGTTATGGTGTTCCACTTCATCTGACGAAGGAGTCACGTTCTGAAAGCTCATGATTTTAAATAAACCTGTCCAACTATAACCTGGTGTCGTGTGACTTCTAACTTTGTCCACCCCAGTCCCAACACCGGCACCTCCACCTCATATTACCTATACAGCTCTTATACGTTTCAGTCAGGTCACCTTGTGTTAACCACAATGGGTACAGGCATAACTTGTTCAACTTCTCGACATAAGAGAAGCCATCCACCTCAGGAATGAATCAAGTAAAACCTCCCAGAACTCTTTCGAAAGTGAACGTTTCTTGTTTCAAAGCTGCATCCCAGGTGTGGCCTTACGAACATCCTGTATTAGACCTTCTCCACTCAAATATTCCATTCTCCTAGAATTCCTACAGTGTGAAAACAGGCCAATCAGCCCATCGAGTCCCACCAACCACCCAGGCCCATGCTATAATCCAACATTTCCCATGGCTAATCCATCTAGCCTGCACAAGCCTGGGCACTATGGTACAATTTAGCATGGTCAATCCACCCTAACCTGCACATCCCTGG
>NC_057729.1:47438742-47455085 GCF_004010195.1 Chiloscyllium plagiosum
TGCAACATTTAAGAGGCATTTGGATGGGTATGTGAATAGGAAGGGTTTGGAGGGATATGGGCCGGGTGCTGGCAGGTGGGACTAGATTAGGTTGGGATATCTGGTCAACATGGACGGGTTGGACCGAAGGGTCTTTTTCTGTGCCGTACATCTCAATGACTCTATGACTCTAAGTGGCTCCACTTCACTATTGTGACAATAAAGTAGCATAGATTTGTGGCCCCTAAATGGTGGTACACCCTGGGAAGAATCTAATCATATCCATGAGAAGTGGGCTTTGGAGGAAACTATGGCAGGGTTGTGTGAGAAGTATGGCAAGGCCTACTTTGGCATTGGCAGCCTCAATTGCCCACCTATTTCCCTTTTGGCGAGCGAAATTATAAGCTTCTCATTAGACAGTGTGAGCTGTAGTTAAAGGGGATAATTGCTTGTTAAATGCCTTGCTCACAGATAAATTTGGCTCATTAATATCCAGTTGTGTTTCTTTCTGAATATGCCAAAAAAGCTAAATATCAATTGATCGCTTCATGGGAATCCATGTTGAATACAGGGCCCCAATATCTCAAAGCATGCTTTATTGCTACTGGGCCACATATACCCTACTCCCACAAGCACTAGCATCCAACATGTGCCCGTAGTAAGAAATTTCCTCTCCAAACACATTTATTGAATCCTCCATCTCTTTTGCAAGTTCCTTTCCAGCCCTGGGGAAATCTCCCAAACTCTGACACTGGCTGGCATCAGTGCCCTCCATATGGACTCTAATTCTTTGTCAGCTTTCAGCGTTCAATAAAAAAACCCACCAGTTCCCATTCTTCAACAAACAGCTCAAGGGCAAAAATATGGTGTAAATTGGCCCTTTCTTGATTTTTATCTTCCTCCACAAACATCGTGCCCCAGAAACTCTTGTCTCAGGAACCCCAATGTCAAGCCTTACATTTAAAAATGTATCAAATGAATGGGATGTTTGAGGCTGGACCAGTGTCTGTGGAGCTATAACCCACCACGGAGGCAATGCAATCAAAAGAGGAAAGAAGTGAAAACTGAAGTTGTAAAATCAGAAAACCAAACTTAAAAAGAGGAAGCTTTAAAGAGGAGCAAGCAACAGGAGGTTTCAGAGACAGAGTAATAAACATCACCCAAAGAAGCAAACAAGGTGAGGACCTTACAGCGAGCAGACAGAGACAGAGCCCTTACTCACTGGAGCTGATTGGAATCTTTCTTACTTTACAGCCAAGAGTTTGGTCAGTCTCAAATAGGTTAAAAATCACACAACACCAGGTTATAGTCCAACAGGTTTATTTGGAAGTACTAGCTTTCGGAGCACTGCACCTTCATCAGGGACAACCACCTGGTAAAGGAGCAGCGCTCCTAAAGCTAATGCTTCCAAATAAACCTGTTGGACTATAACCTGGTGTTGTGTGATTTTTAACTTTGTACAGCCCAATTCAACACCGGCAGGTCCAAATGTCAAGTAAGTGGTTAAGTTGTTTTCTAATCGTAAATGTTAATGTAATGCTAATATAATTAAACACGCCAATTTGTATGAGAGCAGAGGCTGCATGCTGGACATGCAAACTTACCATGATATCATGGTTGAGAAAGCCAATCTAGTTGGTAGGAAGCAACAAAGCATGTAGGTGACAGCATCACGGCAATGACTGAAAAAGTTCCCTCCAACAAAGAGCCAGAGTTCAGATTGCCCAGGGTTTGGGACATTTATAGAATTAGAATTACTACAGTGTGGTAACAGGCCATTCAGCCCAACGAGTCCACATCAATCTTCCAAAGAGCATCCCACCCAGACCCATCCTCCTACCCCATCCTTGTAACCCTGCATTTCCCATGGCTAACGCAAATAACCTTCACATCCCAAGACATGAATGGGCAATTTAGCATGGCCAATTCACCTAACTTGCACATTTGTGGGAAGTGGGAGGAAACTGGAGCATCCAACAGAAACCCACGATGACACAGGGAGAACGTGCAAACTCCACATAGATAGTCACCAAAGGTTGGAATCGAAGTTGGGTCCCTGGCACTGTGAGGCAGCAGTGCCAACCACTAAGCCACTATGCCACTCCTATTGATCAGGGCTGGAGAGGAACTTTCAGTGGGAGGGAGTGGATTCAATAGTAGAACCAAGAAAGAGATACTGCTTATGGAGAATGAAAAGTTAGGCTATAAATTAAGAAATGGAACCTCAAAGTTTATCATCTGTGAATTACTACCTGAGCTGTGTTCAAATTGGTACAGGGTATATAAAGTTAGAAAAATGAATATGTGGTTGAAACACTGGGAGATATGGATCACTTGGACCACATTTAAAACAAGCAAGGGCTGTGGTGTTGGGATAATCTGCACCTGAACTTTGCTGGGCCAGTATTCTAGTGAACTGCACTGCTAAGGAAGCAGAGATGATTTTGTATTAAATATTGAGAGCAAAGAACTAAATGTGGAAAGATGTGGTATCTGAAAGAGTAGGAACAAGTTAAGAGAAGAAATTGAATAATATGGGAAATGTGGGTCAGAGAATGGTAGGAAAGGGGAGGGAAGAAAAACTTAATAATGCACCAACAACCAAGACCAGATGGTACAGAGACAACAATGTGACTAAATTAAAAGCTTCTATATCTGAATGCACGTAAAATTCATAACAAAGCAAACAAATCTACACCACATGCTGAAGTAAACAAATGTGATCTTGAGCTTATACAGAGACATCGCTGCAAAGTGACAAAGAGTGGGCTCTGAATGTTAGAGGATATGTGACATTCGAGAAAAATTGGAGGCTCGGTGAAGGTGGGGGAGTAGCACTCCTAACCAAGGAGAGCATGTGTGCAATGATTAGAGACAAACTTGGTTCAGGAGATCAGGAATTGAATTTGGGGAATAGTAGGGAAAAACAGTCACTAATGGAAGTAGTCTGGAATCCTTCCAACAGGAACCACAATGTGGGACAAAGTATTCAAGAATAAATATTAGGTGCTTAAAATAAATGTGTCAATAATCATCATTTATAATTAAACCAGAAAAATCAGATTAGCAGTAGCAAACTGGATGGGCGTTCATTAATACTTCTGGGGTAGCTCTCTAGAGTAGCACATTCCTGATCACAGAGAGAGCAGGTTATAATAGAATATTATGATGTTATGTGGAAGGATTAATTACCAAATTCAGAATTAAGGTAATCCTTGGAAGCAGCAACCACAACGTGAATGAATTTTAAAAGCAGTTTGAAACAGAGAAGATTTAATCTAAGACTAGTATTTTAAACCTCAATAAGGGTAACTATATAAGGATGAAAACTGAGCTAGCTGAAGTGAATTGGTATAATAGGCTGGGGGATTGATCGATGAAGACAGATTGCAGATACTTAGGAAGATATTTCAGAATACTCAGAAAAAGTATATTTCAACTATAAAGAAAATTTCTAAAGGAAGGACTCACTATCTATGGTTCAGTGAAGAAATTAGGGAAAGCATCAAAGTTAAGATAAAAGCATAAACTTAACAAAGATGAGTGACAGGTCTGATGATGGGTCAGGATGTGAAGAATAGTAGTGAATGACTTAAAAGTTAATCAGTAGGAAGAAATTAGTGCATGAAACTAGCTCAAAAAGTAAAGATGGATAGAGTTTCCACAACTATTTGAAAAGAAAAAGTGTAGAAAGAGAGAATAGACAGTAACTAATAACAAATGGCAGATGAAGTGAGCAAAAATGTTGCTTCCACATTCACCACAGAGGATACAAAAATAAGTCCAATAATAGCTGTAAATCAGGAGGTAGAAGGGAGAGAGAAACATAATGGAATTACAATCCTGAGGAAAGTGGCATCAGCACCCATAATCACTGGGGCACATACAATCCTTTATCAGTCAACTTGTTGTGAAAAAATCCAAGGGATGCATGAATAATGAAGAAAACCAGTTCATCCCTTCTTTCCAGGAGCTTGACTATTTTGGTCATTAAGTCTTTAATCATAATACCTTGAGATCTGGTTGTAACAATACTTAATGCATTTAATGTAACTGCATGGCAGATTCCACGAACCAAACAGAAGACAGCAGCATTGCTGAAGAGGAAAATCATGACTGTATCAATTTTGCATGTTACATGCTTCCAGTATTTCCAATTGTATGGACCTTATAATACCTAGTACTATTTAGCCCCACGCCAGATTGACACTTCTCTGTTTCCACTGGCTATCCCATTGTGCCTGAATGAGGTATGCAGTGAAAAAGCATTTCCTTCTAACTTATAGGTGACTGTTCGGCTTTTGTTTCACATTTATTTGGAACTTGCTTGAAAAAAAATGTCTGCAACTCCCCTCCTTACTCTCTACGCAACAAACACAGGTTTTTTTTTATCTCACTCTGAGAGGGATTAACTTTCTGGCCATGCAAGATAGCGTGGTGAGGCACAGTTAACTCAGTCCCCATCGGAAATTAAATTCAATTTCCATCAAGAAAGCGGGAGAATTGCGGGTGCTGTAGATCAGAAAGATCATTGTTATCATTGTTGAAGTTGTTGGAAAAGCTCAGCAGGTCTGGCAGCATCTGTGAAGAGAAATCAAGGTTAATGTTTCAGATCTAGTCACCCTTCCTCAGAACTGTATTTGACCTCAGCATTGTATTTAACCACAAGTTCTGAATAATTTTCTCTGAATCACAAGCCCTTGTACACAACACTGTCAATGATCAAAAGTTTATTCCTGGAATTACTGCAATGTGAAACTAGGGTCTAAACCATGTGATTAATAGTTTCATTTGAAACTGACTGGTGGAGGGTGTGAGGTTATATGATGAGAGTGATTCAAAATGCTAATTTCTACGACAGATATGCAATTCATGTCATAAATAAAAGCATGGTGTCCTCGCTGTGTTTGAAGTTTCTTTTGTTTTCAGGTAAGCTGGTAAGGTGTATTGGGTGAGCTATGATACAGGCCAAACCTATGAGCAACGATATAGTCCAGTGATAAGAAAGCATTGAGCAAGGAAAGGCCATTCACTTAACCTACTCCCATCCCTTCCACTGAACACTGAATTCACAATATTGTGGATCTTTTTTGTTCTTTGAGGAAATGCGGGCATCATTGACCAGGCCAGCATTTCTTACCCATCTCTAATTGCCTTTGAACTAAGTGACTTGCTAGGACTATTTCAGAGGGCTATTACTGCCCGTCTAGAATCACAATCAGGCCAGACCATGAAAGTAAGGATGACGGAGTTCCTTCCATAAAGGACTTTTAATGAACCAGTTAGGTTTTATTCAATAATAGCTTCATGGTCATCCTCACTGAGACATGTTCTTAATTCCAAAATCTATTAATTGAATTTAAATTCCACCAGTTGCCATGGTGAAATTTGGGCCCGTGTTCCTCGAGTTTTAGCATTAGCCTCTGGTAAATTGTCACTGAACTCAAAGTGTCTTTATGTGCTAATTTGAAAAATATTCTAAAATGCCGTTTTGATCTTATTTCCAACATAATTCATCAGTAATTCATAGCATGCACTGGCATTGCCTTAGCTCAGTGGTAGCCTCTTAGAATCTAAGTCAGAGGTTTGTGGGTTCAAGTCCTAAGAGACTGAACACTCAAACTTGGCTTACACTTTAGTATAATTCCAAAAGTGAGCTCATAAAATAGTGATAGCATCCTTACCTCTGAGCCAGGAGGCCCAGGTTCAAGTCCCATCTGCAGCAGAAGTGTGTAGTAACATTTCTGAATAGTTTGGTTTGAAAATATGTATTATGATTCCAAGCCAAAAGTTGAACATATGTGGCTGAATTAGTTGCTCCTAATACTCATTAATTGCTCACATACTTAATGGCCATAGAAGCAGGAAGTTTTCAAACAGGCAAGATGAGGGGATTTCTATTACATAGTGGGATGTCATAATCTGCAATGCACTACTCCAAAGAATATTGGAAATAGTTTCAATGATAACTTTCAAACTGAATTTGGTTAAGGTCTTAAAGGAGGATATTTGCAAGACTATGAAGGAATGTGAGGGGTGTGGGGTTAATCAAATAGCTCTTTTAAAGACTGACCATTATCAGGATAGGTTGAATGGTCTACTTCTGCATCAGCATTCTATGATGCTATAAGCATGGTACTTTTAATCTTTGATTTTTTTAAAAATGTTATTGTCGCACGTATTATGTAATGAAAAATACATAAATTACACTGAAACGTTTCCATTGTCGCCATGATCCAGCGCCATTTTGAATAGTTTAAGAATAATAGTAAAACATAAAAAGATGAAGCTTAAAGAGATCCCACAATGCGTCCAACACCACTTCGTTGCCACCAGAGCCAGGCCCAACCAATCTTGAAGTCACCACTCCTCAGGCACCTTCATTTTCCACTGGGCCTAGCTTACCGATATTGCTTCTGCCGAGGTGGCAGCCAATGCTGGGTCCCGTGCTCACCCCTCCACCAGCCGCCTCCTTAAAACCACTGCCAAGGTCCCACTCCAGGCTCACCAGCCGCCACTACACTCCAGGCCCCGACAAAGTTGCCTTCCTCCCGCCTTCTTCCTTCCTTGTCAGTGCCGTCACTGCGATGCTGTCACAACCAAGCTCTCCCGGGGGAGGGGTAAGAAGAAGCAAAAACTTTAAAGTAAGACCAGGAAGGAAGATGAAAAAAAGAAAAGTGGACAAAGTGGACAAGATCCAGGGTCAGGAGCACAGATGCAGCCTATGCCACTGCCGACATCTTAAAATTAAAAATTTCTTAACAGATGTGTGCACAATCCCAGCCAGTGATGAGAATGGTGATAAGGCAATAAACGCTCATGTGCTGTTGTGCACCTCGAAGCACGACTTCAAAGATAATGTACCTGGAGCATTTGCACTGTTCCTTCCCTTATCAGAGAACAATAATGGATATGGATGATGGAGCCCGAGCCGTGCAGGACTCCAACACGAAAATAAAATATACAAATTTAAAAAGTTAACCTGAAGTGTAAGGCAGGCTAGGGTTTGTGTATTTGCACATGAAATATACGAGGTTAGAGACAAAAAAGCTGCAGATGCTGAAATCCAAAGTAGACAGGCAGGAGGCTGGAAGAACACAGCATGCCAGGCAGCATCAAGAGGTGAAGAATTCGACGTTTCAGATGTAACCTTTCTTCAGGACTGGGGGTGGATGTAGGGGAAGCTGCAAAGTGGGTGGCAGGGCCAGGGTGGTGAAGTGGAGAAAGGTGAAGACAGGGTAAGACCTGGTTGTTCAATGGGAGGAATAAATCCGGCTGGTAGCAGGGAGGGGTAGAAGGGACAGGGAAGGGCTGGGAAGGGAGTCAGGGGAAGGAAGGTTATTTGAAATTGGAGAACTCAATGTTGAGTCCTCCGGACTGTAGGCTGCCCAGGTGGAAAATGAGGTGTTGTTCCTCCAATTTGTGATTTGGTTCATTGTGGCAATGGAAGAGGCCAAGGATGGTCATGTCAAAAAGGGAGTGGGAAGGGCAATTAAAATGGGCAGCGACTGGGAGGTCCGATCGGCCCCTGCAGACCCAGCTGAGATGCTCAGTGAGCCGTTCCCTAAGTTTACGTTTTGTCTCCCCGATGTAGAGAAGACCACATCGGAAGTACCTGATGCAGTAAACTATGTTGGAAGAGAGGCAGGTAAATCTCTGTCTCACCTGGAAGGACTCTTTGGGGCCCTGGATGGAGGTGAGGGGAGTGGTGTACTGGCAGAAATTTGCATCTTTTCCAATTGCAGGGGAAGGTACCTGGGGGTTCCGGGGTGGTGGGGGGGGGGGGGTTGTTGGGGACAGTGGCACAAACCAAGGACTGTCAAAGGGAACGGTCCTTGCAGAAGGCAGAGAGGGATATGGAGGGGAAGATGTTCTTAGTGGTGGGGTCCACTTGGAGTTGGTGGAAATATTTAAGGATGATGCTTTGGGGAATGGAGATGGTGTGGTGTAGGGCTGTCTGGATGAGGAAAAGCCCATTGTTCAAACTAGGTGAACATCTGGGATTCTTGGGAGTGCAATGTCTCCTCATCAGTGCAGATGTGGCAGAGGCGGAGGAATTGGGAGAATGAGATGGAATTCTTGCAGGATACTGGGAGGGAGGAGATGTAGTCCAGGTATTCTAAAAGATGCAAAACCTGCTGGTACACCACTAACATCACCTCCATTCAGGGGCCCAAACAGTCTTTCTAGTGATGAGTAAGAGGTTCACCTGCCTCTATACTAACCTAGTTTACTGCATTAGGTGCTCCCAATGTGGTTTTCTCGACATCGGGAGACAAAACATAAACTTAGGGAATGGTTCGCCAAGCGTCTCAGCCAGGCCTTCAGTGGCTGACAGAATCTCCCAGTCACTGCCCATTTTAAGTCCCTTTCTGACATCCTTTTGCCACCTCCATTGCCACAACGAACCAAACCACAAATTGGAGGAACAACACCTCATCTTCCGCCTTGGCAGCCTACAACCCGGAGGACTCAACATTGAGTTCTCCAATTTCAAATAACCTCCCTTCCCATCCCCTGAATCCCTTTCTAGCCCCTCCCCATTCCTTCCACTCCTCCCAACCACCTACCGGATTCATTCCTGCCATTGACCAACCAGGTGTTATCCTCTGCCTGTCTTCACCTATTCCCACTTCACCACCCTGCCCCAAACTCCTCCTTTATCTGCAGCTCCCCCTACGTGCACCCCTAGTCTGAGGAAGAGTTACACCCAAAACATCGACTTCTCCACCTCCTGATTCTGCCCGGTTTGCTACGTTCTTCCAGCCTCCTGCATGTCTACAATGAAATATACAAAGCAGGTGATTGAGGATGGCTAGTAATATGACTTTGTTAAAATGAGATATCACATCTGCCAAGTGCCACTATATTTTTCATACTTCCCTTTGAATATAGATTATCAAGGCTTGTACTCAAAGCAGTCTTAGGTCTGCTTTCACTGGGAAATGTACTCTGATTCAAGTCTCTTAGGAAAGAGCTCTCAAAGTCCCAATGGATTTATTAGCATAGTACAAGAAAAGAACATTACTGTGTTCTGAAATCGGCTGGGTTTCTTTTCCACATGAGGAGACCATGTGTGACCTGGGAAGAAATCTTGCAAGCGTTTCCTTCTTCCCCCACCATAACAGTCAGGGCTCTCTTCAATTTATATGCTTGTACTGCAATGCAAACATATTTGAGTGCAGCCGTGGAAGAGTGCAGAAACACAGCTGGTCCCCTTCCATCTGTCACTGAGATTCCACCCAGTTGTAAGACGAAAAGTATAATAAGGAATATTAAGACGAGTGATTGAAGAGAATTGCTGGAACTGACAGGTTAGGAAGCTTCATGCATATTGATGAACTAAAAAAAAATCCATAATTCAGTTAATCTTTTAACTTGTCATTAAAGAAGCAACGCTTGAATTATTGGGGATTTTAACCTCATTTGTATTTCTGTAATTTAACACGACACAGTTAAGAAATCAGATAAAACACAAATATCACGGTCATAGTGATCTTATCACTTCCCCTTTCTTTTTGCTTTCTTTTCGCAGGATTATCTGGTTGCTGCATTACATTCCCATCCTTAGTTCAACATAACTAAAAGGAACCAGGGAAAGTGGGATTCAATTATTTGGAAAAGCAAGTGCTGGGCTAGGTTTTGGAAGCTTCTGCTGGGTTGTGATCTGTGCTTGCAAATGAGATAGATCAGTCATATTTATTTGTAAAACCCAGTGAGGTCTTTGCGAACTATAACTTGAGTTTAAATCAGTTTTCTGCCAATGATGCATGTAATTTACGGTATCATAAATAAAGTGTCATTCAACAGATGGTATTTAGTTCCATTGAATAAGGTTGTTCTGTCTGTAGTTTTTACGACTACACCTGTGGTGTATGGAGGACAAACAGTAGGACACAGTGTGATATATAAATTCTTGCACGATCGAGGAAGACCTGGCGTCGTGCAAAGGATGAAACTACAAGTAACTTAGGATGGTTAAACATAGAAATAAGATAAACATAGTCCCTCTTTATCTCAAAGCAGTGGTTTCCCACTCTGTACTTTTCTGATTGGAAAACTTTCCACTTGTGTAAAAGACTAAAACAAGGCAACCATCTGTAAGGAATTCAGAAAGAGGACCCTTTTTACTGAGAATGGTTAGAACAAGGAACTCACTATTTTGGAAGTAGTTGTGATGAATAGCATGGATGCCTTCAAGGGGAAGCCATATAGATAAATGATGGAGATTGAAACAAAAAGATCTGTCCATGGGTTAGATGAGAAAAGGTGGGACAATATTAATGCAGAGCTTGATTATGAACCAGGTGCTTTGAATCCCTATGACGTACATTCTATATCACTGTATGAGAAGTGTCAGGGAAAATCTTCCTGTTCATCAGCACCTGGGCTAATGCTTCCCCTGGGAATAACGAATGTGGAAAATTGGCAGGAAAGAGAGCGCATCCATAAAAAAGCTGATCTCACTTTCTGATAATTTGACTTAGTGGGCAGAACATAAAGCTGGTTAAATTTGGTGCATGCTTTGCATAGCAAAATGATTTTTCTTCATTTGTTGCACCTAGATCCTCACACAAGAAAATCTGTTCCTTCAAATGTTACTGCATGTGACAATAGTTATGATCTGGACAAGTGGTTAGTTATAAAAGGTCACACAGAATTAGTAACCAGACTTTTACAGCCTCCAAAACAATTTTGGACAAAATTGTGACACTAGGCAATAAGATATGTCACATATGGTAAGGGCAGAAAGCAGAAGCATTGGTCATTGGATGTCACTGTACACCAAGGCACTTGCCCAGCTTTGGAATAATATGTAGATAATATCAGAACCAAGAGGCTATAATTATAATTATCAGGAAAATTGGACTCTTGGACTGGGCCTGTTTTGTTTTGGAAGGAGAAGATTAAAGGGCGACTAATTAGAAGGCCCTAAAATTATGAAGGCATTTGATAGAGTGGGCACAGAAAAGTTGATTCCTTGTGTTGGAGGGACCGCAATTAGGGACCATAAATATTAGATGTCATTAATTTCTCCAATAAAGAATTTAAAAGTAGCATTCTTATCCAAAGATTGGTTGAAAAGTGAAATTTGCTACCCCAAGGTCGAGTTGAGATGAATTAGACAGATGACCTTAAAAGGGAAGCTATGCATATACATGAAGCAGAAAGAAATAGAAAAATATGCATTTAGAATTAGATTGTGTGCAAAGAAGCTTATTTGGTGCATAAACATTGAAACAAAGTAGACTGGCCAAGTTGTACCAAATTGTAAATTCTATGGAAAATTTCAGTTGAATTTCTTTCTGATGCCATGCAAAACTAGCATTAAGATAGGTGAGCTGTGCAAAGTAAATACAATGTCTGATCTTAAACTAATTGGTCCATGACCAATTCATGCAGGAGCAATACCGTCTGGAGTTGCATTATGAGGTCCACTTGTGGAAAACTGGATGTAAGAAATGTTTGCATGTGTTCTGTTTGATAGAAATTAAAGGTGATATGTTATTTTTTGCATAAACCTATTTAAAAGTTGCTAAACATTGTATGCAAACCATTAGACTTGCCAACAGATATGTCAACTTACTGGGGAATGCAGTTTGGCAATGGTCATTAGATCCTATGTGGTTGCCATGTCAACCTTCCACAGCACACAATGTTTTTAAGCCCATGGATGGTGGAGCAACATTTGCTGGAGATCAGATTGAGAAACTAGAGTCATACATGAAGTCACAGCTCTTCCAAAACTATATGGAATTCGATTTGAAATTCTCATATCCTTTCTCGCATTTCTCCAGTTGTAGCCCTAACATGGTGATCCAACAAATATTTTTATATAGGTTTAATTTTTAATAACTTTCCAGATTAAGCCACAAACTAAAGAAAGGAGGAATCAACATCCTTACTGAGGTACATGACATCACGTCCCAAAATTCCAACTTTTACCTCTCGATCCATATCCATAATTCAGAGAAAGGGCTGGGTATTTTCAGGACAAAGCATGCCACCTGATTATGCCATAGTGGGAATGGTACGAGTGTGTGCTATATACATAATTAATTGCAACAACTTGCCAAACCTTTCAAGCATATGACCTCTACTACCAAATGTAGCAGGTGCATGGAAACACCACCACATTGATTTTCCCCTCTGAGCTTCACACCATTCTAACTTGGAAATATATCCCCATTTCTGCTGTGTCAAAAGCATGGAGCTCCATATCAAATGGCAGGTTGGGTACAAAGATAGAATCATCATAGTCCCATTCCCTCATTAGAGAGGCATAACTGGTGGTAGTTTAACCTGATTGGATTGAATTGAATTGAATTTATTGTCACATGTACTGAGATACAGTGAAAAGCTTTGTTTTGCGAGTAATACAGGCAGATCACATAGTTAAGTAGCATAGATAACAAATAATAGGTAAACAATGGCAAACGCATACCTCAGGGGAGGAGAGAGGTGTCCTGGTGACCTCAGCTAGCATGAGAATTGAACCCATGTTATTAGCATCACTCGGCATTGCAGATCAGCCATTGCAGATCAGCCATCTAGTCAACTGAGTTAATCTACCATCCATGCTAGGTGCACTTACATCACATAGACTGGTTCTGTGATCCACCATTGAAATAGCTCTATAGAGGCCAGTGTCCCATCACCGAGTCACCCTTCATTTACACATGGAAAGTCCATGACACTGATCCAGCTCCCTCAGTGCCAACTCTCAGTGTGAATAGGGTAACTGACTCTGATTTCATCCATCAGTCAGGGTTACCTGATTGGATCAGATTAACAGCCCCAATCAGGGAACTCATATTCAATCACTACATCCCTCTCCATCTGAGTGAGGACTTAGGCTGGCTCTTTCCTTGTAGCTCCTCCTACAGAATTTTAGCACCGGGCCAGGTTCCTCCTACTCGGTGTCTGATACAGGTGGTGTATAATGAACAGTAGCTCACCTCTGCTCCCGGAGTGTCTCTGAGGATATTCATCCTCCTCTTCTGGTGGCAAAGGTGTCGAGGCATTGACATCTACTGTGTCTGTCTCAGATTCCGAGGCATTTTCAACGCTTGACTGAGAGGGAGAACTGAAAATGTGTTGCTGGAAAAGCGCAGCAGGTCAGGCAGTTTCCAAGGAACAGGAGAATCGATGTTTCGGGCATAAGCCCTTCTTCAGGAAGGCTTATGCCCGAAACGTCGATTCTCCTAATCCTTGGATGCTGCCTGACCTGCTGCGCTTTTCCAGCAACACATTTTCAGCTCTGATCTCCAGCACCTGCAGCCCTCACTTTCTCCTGAGAAGGAGAACCCACAGCTTCCAGAACAGTCGGAAAGGCTGTCGAGGAGCCAGGCACATTTTGCTCCTGCACCATTTGCCAGTTTGCAGCTTTCATTTGGACCATGTATTTGGTCAGGACTGCATTACCTACAGGAACTTTGTACATCACAAGGCCTGACCTCACATTGATTAAGCCACTTGCCCATGCAAGGCCATTCCCATTGTTTTGGCACCAAACTTTGTCTTCTGAAGTAAACTGTCTCCTTCACGTAGCTGAGACTTGTGGCCAACATTGGTGTTCCTGATGCTGTTTCAACCTCACCCTACACACTCTCCCACACTCAGCTCCGGGAAGATCAGATTTACCCTGGTGTGGAGTCTTCTCCCCATTAGTAACTCTGCTGGAGCTATCCTTGTAGTTGCATGAGGGACTGTCCCATAATCAAATAGGAACCGGGACAGTTTGGTATCTAATGAAGCTGCAGGCTGTTTCTTTAAGCCAGCCTTCAAAGTTTGGACTGCTCATTCTGCCAAACCTTTGGATGATGAAGCTGTCCTTATATGATGAATACCATTCAACTTTAGGGAATACTCAAATTCCCTGCTGGTAAACAATGGTCTGTTATCTGTGACCAACACTCTGGGAGTCCCAGTACTGTAAAAGATATGTGTAATTTTTCTTTTGTCGTCCCTGTGTTTAATAACTGAACTCCATGCGCATCCAGACACTTTGAGTGGGTGTTCACAATGACTAAGAACATTGAGCCCATGAAAGGACTTGTATGATTGACATGTAACCGAGTCCAGGGTTTACCTGTCCATTCGTACAAATGTCGGGGAGCTGTTAGTCGTAATTTTTGTCCTTGTTGGCACTCTGTGCACTGACCCAGCAACACAGATATGTCTGCATCCAATCCTGGCCATCAGACATAACGTCTTGCCAGCGTCTTGGAAATCCCGGATGACTCTGGAGCAGTTCTGTCAATACCTGGTTCCGATCTTTGCTCGGGACAATCACTTTTATTCCCCATAATAATATGCTGTCTTCAATGGTGATCTGGTGTCATCGGGTCAAGCAAGGTTTCAATTCTGGTGGTGATGGCCCTTTTGTTTCCCCCACTGCCACCGCTGTTTCAGAATTAGAGGAGGCTTGGGATCGTAATTTAAATTAACTAAATCCATCATCTCTTGAAAGGTTTTACTATCTGGGAAAGTTAGGCTTCTAATAACTGAAAAAGCTGCAGGTCCAGAAGCTGTCAGGAGAATTACTCATTGCTTTTCATCTGCACCAATGTCTTTTGTCTGGAAAAAGATATTCTTTCCACATACCAGGCCTACTCTTCAAGGTAAAAATGAACGAGTCAATCTTCCCAAATAATGGCATGATGCCAGAAATGCTTACCCCAACTCAAAGATGAATGTTGCCAGAACATTTCTTCAAGAGTGTGCTTCACTCTCATTGCCACTGCAATAACTCCATAGAGGCTGGTATCCCATCACCAAGTCAGCCTTTCATATACATGACACTGATCCAGCTCTCTCAGAGCCAGCTCTCAGCGTGAAGAGGATGTCTTTCATTCCTATTTTTATCTGATTGAACCAGATTAACAACTGCAATCAAGGAACTCATATTGTATGAGATCCACTGTACAAGAAGGACGGATTGCACCTAAATTGGAAGGGGACTATTATACTGGCAGGGAAATCTGCTAGAACTGCTCGGGAGGATTTAAACTAGTAAGGTGGGGGATGGGACCCAGAGAGATAGTGAGGAAAGAGACCAAACTGAGACTGGTACAGCTGAGAACATAAGTGAGTCAAACAGTCAGGGCAGGCAGTGACAAAGTAGGACTTATAAATTAAACTGCATTTATTTCAATGCAAGGGGTCTAACAGGGAAGGCAGATGAACTCAGGGCATGGTGAGGAACATGGGACTGGGATATCATAGCAATTACAGAAACATGGCTCAGGGATGGGCAAAACTGGCAGGTTAATGTTCCAGGATGCAAATGCTACAGGAAGGATAGAAAGGGAGGCAAGAGAGGAGGGGTAGTGGCATTTTTGATGAGGAATAGCATTACAGCTGTGCTGAGGGAAGATATTCCCAAAAATACACCCAAGGAAGTTATTGGGGGGAACTGAGAAATAAGAAAGGGATGATCACCTTATTGGGATTGTATTATAGACCCTCCAATAGTCAAAGGGAAATTGAGAAACAAACTTGTAAGGAGATCTCAGATATCTGTAAGAATAATAGGGTAGTTATGGTAGGGGATTTTAACTTTCCAAACATTGACTGAGACTGCCATAGTGTTAAAGGTTTAGATGGAGAGGAATTTGTTAAGTGTGTACAAGACAATTTTCTGATTCATTATGTGGATGTACCTTCGAGACAAGGTGCAAAACTTGACCTATTCTTAGGAAATAAGGCAGGGCAGGTGACTGAGGTGTCAGTGGGGGAGTACTTTAGGGCCAGCGACCATAATTCTATTCGTTTTAAAATAGTGATGGAAAAGGATAGACCAGATCTAAAAGTTGAAGTTCTAAATTGGAGAAAGGCCAATTTTGACGGTATTAGGCAAGAACTTTCAAAAGCTGATTGGAGGCAGATGTTCACAGGTAGTGGGGCAGCTGGAAAATGGGAAGCCTTCAGAAATGAGATAACGAAAATCCAGAGAAAGTATATTCCTGTCACGGTGAAAGGGAAGGCTGGTACGTATAGGGAATGCTGGATGACTAAAGCCACTGAGAGTTTGGTTAAGAAAAAGAAGGAAGCATATGTCAGGTATAGATAGGATAGATCGAGTGAATCCTTAGAAGAGTAGAAAGGAAGGAGTATACTTAAGAGGGAAATCAGGAGGGCAAAACAGGGGCATGAGATAGCTTGGCAAATAGAATGAAGGAGAATCCAAATGGTTTTTACAAATACATTAAGGGCAAAAGGGTAACTAGGGAGAGAATAGGGCCCCTCAAAGATCAGCAAGGCGGCCTTTGTGTGGAGCCACAGAAAATGGGGGAGATACTAAATGAATATTTTGCATCAGTATTTACTGTGGAAAAGGATATGGAAGATATAGACTGTAG
>NC_057729.1:47455745-47546004 GCF_004010195.1 Chiloscyllium plagiosum
TAGCTCCTTGAAAGTGGAGCCGTAGGTAGATTGGATAATGAAGAAGGCGTTTGGTTTGCTTTCCTTTATTGGTCAGAGTATTGAGTACAGGAGTTGGGAGGTCATGTTGCGGCTGTACAAGACATTGGTTAGGCCACTGTTGGAATATTGCATGCAATTCCGGTCTCCTTCCTATCGGAAAGATGTTGTGAAACTTGAAAGGGTTCAGAAAAGATTTACAAGAATGTTGCCAGGGTTGGAGGATTTGAGCTACAGGGAGAGGCTGAACAGGCTGTGGCTGTTTTCCCTGGAGTGTCGAAGGCTGAGGGGTAACCTTTTTAGAGGTTTACAAAATTATGAGGGGCATGGATAGGATAAATTGACAATGTCTTTTCCCTGGGGTTGGGGAGTCCAGAACTAGAGGGCATATGTGTAGGGTGAGAGGGGAAAGATATAAAAGGGACCTAAGGGGCAACATTTTCATGCAGAGGGTGGTACGTGTATGGAATGAGCTGCCAGGGGAAGTGGTGGAGGCTAGTACAATTGCAACATTTTAAAGGCATTTCGATGGGTATATGAATAGGAAGGGTTTGGAGGGATATGGGCCGGGTGCTGGCAGGTGGGACTAGATTGGGTTGGGATATCCGATCGACATGGACAGGTTGGACCGAAGAGTCTGTTTCCATGCTGTACATCTCTATTACTCTATGACCTGGCTGACCTTGTTACAATCACTACAACCATCACATTTTTATGGATAATTAAGAATGGGCAATAAATGCTGGCCTTACCAGCAATACTCGCATGTCATGAATGAACAAAAGTGCTGAACAAAAGGTCAGCATTATGACTTATTGCTAGAGATTAATTCACTCAACATTGCTGCTAGGTGTCAGCATCGGTTCAGTGGGAACAGCCATTTTTCAGCTCAAAGGTTACACACTCAAACCTAACTCCAATGTCTTACGAGGAGCATTGGAACTTTGAAATGACCACAACCGAAGTAGGTGGGCGGCACGGTGGCACAGTGGTTAGCACTGCTGCCTCACAGCGCCTGAGACCCGGGTTCAATTCCCGCCTCAGGCGACTGACTGTGTGGAGTTTGCACGTTCTCCCCGTGTCTGCGTGGGTTTCCTCCGGGTGCTCCGGGTTCCTCCCACCGTCCAAAGATGTGCAGGTCAGGTGAATTGGCCATACTAAATTGCCCGTAGTGTTAGGTAAGGGGTAAATGTAGGGGTATGGGTGGGTTTCGCTTTGGCGGGTCGATGTGGACTTGTTGGGCTGAAGGGCCTGTTTCCACACTGTAATCTAATCTAATCTAAAAAAAAAGACCATTTGGTCCCTCGAGCCTATTCCACCGTTCAATGAAATCATGGCTGATCTGTTTGTGTTATGAATTCCACATTCACACCCAACTCCAATAACCTTAGATTCCCCTGCCCAACAAGAATCTATCTACATTTGCCTTAAAAATCTGACCTCACTGCCCTCTGAGACAGAGAGTTCCAACAGTATACAACCCTCTAAGTTAAAAAAAACCTCCTCATTGCTATTCTAAATGAAGGGGTCCCTAATTTTAAAACAGCGCACCTTCATTGTGGACTCCTCCACACACCCTTTCATATGGAATAATTGACAGTAGGTAATTCTCCACCACTAGATGTGCTATCTTTTGGGTGAGGCAATTAATTGCAGTTTTGCCTGCTTCCTCAGATGTACATAAAAGATCCAACAATACTGTTCAACAAAGAGAACTTTGACTCACAAATATCAGTCAAAACATCAAAAGATTATTCAAGTGGACAGACAGGAAAGGTTAATGTTGTTCTTAGAATACAGGAAAAGGAGCAGCAATAGTCCCTTCAGCCCCTCAAATCTGCCTCTCCATTCTCTGAGATCATTGCTGATCTGACCCAGGCCTCAACTCCTTTTTCATACCAGCTCCTCAACTCCTTGATATTTCTTGTTCAAAAAGAGACAATTAAAGGGAAATCTAATACAAGCGTTCGAAATTAAGAGTGTTTGTCATAGATTAAATTGGAGAAGCAGTTTCTGGCTGGCAGAAAAGATAACGCTAGATTTAAGATAATTGACAAAATAATCAGTGAGAAGACAAGGAAAAGCATTTGCTCTGGCAAATTACTATGATTTAGAATGCACTCCCTGAAGAGGTGATAGAGTAGATTTCTAAAAGGAGATATTGGAATAATTGCTGTGTTACAGAAAGAAGTAGGGGAGTGCAATTAATCGGAGAGCTCATTCAAAAAGCCTATATAGGCACAATAAGCCAAATAACAACCCCTCCCCATTCTATATGACTTATCTGTTTGTTAAAGCTTCCTGTGTTCACATAGTTACATTTCTCTACGTTGGTATAGTGACTACACTTCAGTGCGTAAGTGCTTAACTAGTTGTGAAAGACTTTCAGATATTTTAAAAAGTATGTAAATTCTTTTTTTCAACATATCTCAGCAGATAATATTCAAGGGCTTTAGGGCCACTCACATAATATAAGTGTACTTAATTCAAGGATCACGATTTAAGCAATAAAGGGGAATAATTCAAAACCAGTGAAAATATTAAGCATCAGCTACAACAGTAAGGTTTATCTTTTCTTAGGTTAAGAAATACCTCAAAGTGCTACATAAGGGAGCATTATCCAATTTTTGCATTGTCCACATTCCAGGATTTGTGTATTTCAATACGTTGACTGTGTTTGAATATGTTTTTTTTTTCAGCAAATCATTACTTCTTGTTTCTTACAACGTGACACTTCAAATAACATTAAAATAAAGGAAAAGTGGAACCTTCTCTTGGGACAGGGCACAGAATAAAGCAACAGGCAGGATCATCCAGATGTTTCCAGTATTACTGGTGCCTCACCTTCCTGTTAATCCCAAGTTAAATAGCAGCTTCATTATATAACCATCTCGAGGGGGTGACTTCACAAATTAGAAAAATAAATACATACTCCAGCTCAAGTATATCCCTCCGTTGTTTTATGATTTTTGATTGTCAAATGGCTAAATATGCTAAGATACTTCCTTTTCACAAGATGAAGGGTCAGTAAACCTCTCACCTTGGCAGAGCTAGAGTTGATCACCATATCCTGCTCACTGTCTTTGTAATGATTGCAGATTGGTTTCAGATCCACGTGTCATGGGCAGATAAAGTTGTCTTTGTTCAGCTCTTTTGATGTGACAACTGAAAGGATCTGGAGCCCAGTTATCCTTTAGTAAGACACAATTAAAATTTCTTCTTCCTCAGGATTTTTTTGGAATATCCCTGGTATTCTGACATATATTTTGATATGGCAGTGGTGCCGGGTTGGGGGGGGGGGCGGGGTAGATATTGTGGAGTTGGCCGTTTGGCCCTTTGAGTTTGACCCACCATTCACTAGGATCATGGCTGATTATCCAGCTCATTAATATGTTCCTGTTTTCTCCCCCATGCCTTTTCCAAGCCAGTTAGTCCTCAGAACTATGTCTACGGCCTTCTTGAAAATAACAGTATCTAATACCTACTGCTGATCTCTCTACAAGTTGGCACCCAATGCAATATAGAGAGAGTGATACCACCTCTCAGGTTAGAAGTCAAGCCAAGATCCTGCCTCCCTCCTCAGATAGATATCTAAGATCTCACAGTACTATAATGAAGACCAACAGAGTAGCTCTCCTTTATGTCCTAGTGAATACTTATTCTTCAGCCGACAGATTTTCCACATTGTAATAACAATCACGCCTCAAAAGTATTTCATCAGTTGTAAAGTGCTTTGGAATTCTAACATTGCAATGGGTATTATCATCTTTTTAGATGATATGGTCATTGTCACATTGCTGACTCTGGAATCTTGATGTGCATAAATTGGTCAATAAACAATGGCAGCAGGTCCTAGCCATTCAGCCCATCGTGCCTGCTCCACTATTTAATAAGATCGTGGCCATTCTGATTATGATCTTAGCTCTACTTTCTTGCCTGTTCTCCAAAACTGTTAATTCCCTTGTCAATTAAAAATATGCCCAACTCAGCCTTGAATATATTCAATGACTCAGCTTTCACTGTTCTCTGTGGAAGAGAATTCAAGGATTAATGATCTTCTGTGAGAAGGCATTCATCCTCATTTCCATCTTGAATGTAAGATCTCTCATATTTAAACTGTGTCCGCTAGTACTATATGTATATTACTCCATAAAGGAAAGTAACTTCTTAGCATCTATCCTGGCAGGCCCCTGTCACTTTTTGTACAATACAACTCTGAAGTAAAGGTTCAGGAATATAGTTCCTTGAAAGTTGCATGACAGATAGACAGGGTGGTAAAGAAAGTGTTTGGCACACTTGCCTTATTGTGTAGATCACAGAGTATTAGAGTTG
This sequence comes from Chiloscyllium plagiosum, assembly GCF_004010195.1. Lineage (NCBI taxonomy): Eukaryota > Metazoa > Chordata > Chondrichthyes > Orectolobiformes > Hemiscylliidae > Chiloscyllium > Chiloscyllium plagiosum. The sequence goes on from NC_057729.1 coordinate 47,460,096, forward strand.
GGATGTCACATTGGGATTCCACAAGATGTTGACGAGGCCATTTTAAGGAATATTGTGTGCAATTCTGGTCACCTTGCTATAAGATGGATATTATTAAATTGGCTAGCGTACAGAAACGAGTTACCAGGATGTTACCGGGACTAGAGGGCTTGAGTGATAAGAAGAAGCTAGATAGGCTAGGGCATTTTTCACTGAAGTGTAGGAGGCTCAGGAGTGTCTTTAGAGTGTTTATAAAATCATGAGGGGCACAGATAAGATGAATAGCAAAGGTTTTTTTCCCTAAGCTATTGAATTTCAAAACTAGAGGGTATAATTTTAAGAAGAGAGGAGAAGGATTTAAAAGGGACCTGAGGGGAAATGTTTTCATGCAGATAGTGATTCGTATGTGGAATGAACTACCAGAGGAAGTGGTAGATGCAGGTACAGTTACAACATTTGGACACACACATGAGTAGGAAACGTTTAGACGGATGTAATGCACTTTGGAACCTCCCGAGATTGTACATAAATGCAAGTCTTTCTTTTCAACTGAGATACACACACAAGTTTGCAATCCCACACGATCCCATAGAAAATAAATTAAACATAGGGGAATACAGTCAGGCCGAAACCCCTAAGTCACTCATGGTCAGCACTTTAGCTCTAGGAGAAGGTGAACTTCTGTCGTTAAATCAACAAGACAGTTACCCTTGTGCTAGAATGGAATGGGAAATGCAGAACTGAGTGGGGAAGAAAACCATCACAACAGAACATCTGAAGAAGGGAGTGGCACAAGGAGTGGCACTGTGGCTCGGTGGTTAGCACTGCTGCCTCACAGCACCAGGGACCTGGGCTCGATTCCACCCTCGGATGACTGGCTATGTGGAGTTTGCACATTCTCCCTTGTTCTGATTTCCTCCCACAGTCCAAAGGTGATTAAATGGATTAGCCATGGGAAATGCAGGGTTTAAGGGATTGGGTGGGATGCCCTTTGGAGGGTCAGTGTGGATGGGCCAAATGGCCTGCTTCCATACTGTGGAGATTCTATTACTAATAAAGAGTCATACATTATGTTAACTTGGTTTCTCTTTCCACAGATGCTGCCAGACCATTTGAGTTTTTCCAACAGTCTCTGTGTTTGTTTCAGATTTCCAACATCTTGCTTTCATCACAACAGATCAAGATTAAATGTAAACGATGCACAAGTAAGTTAACCTAATCCAGACCTTCTCTGATACATTTTAATATACCTGCTTTTCTTTTACATTCTGTCTTGCTCCTATCTGGCGCAGTTGAGTCCATGTGTGAAAATGCAAATTAACTTGTATTTATATCAAGACTACCACAAATCGAATAGTTACTAAAATATATATATTGTAATAGAATATTCATTGCTACATTGTTCCTTGTACATCAGAGGAAGACAGCTAGCTGAAGTCACCCTGGTCTCCAATTACTGGCTATATTCTGAAGAATAAAAATTGAATGAGCAGACAACCAGGGATTCCTAAATCCAAGAAAAATGGTGGTCTACAAATTTGCAATCACAGTTAAGCAATGTGTTGCAACAAGCTAAACATGAGGAGCAGGACCTATATATTTAGTCCTTAAAATAATTGGGCCCCAGGTTTTATATCCGTGGCCAAGTGCATTACCAAGCCTGGCACCCACCAGAAAAAGAGTGACGTATAGAGACTGTTCATTCAAGACAGCAATATTCCTTGCCTTAGATTAAATTAAAAGAAAGATAGATAGATCATTATCCTGTTATACAAATCATAAGGGAGTCTAGATACAGGCAGTACTGGGACATGTTACACACATAATCAGCTCAGGCAGTCATGTTGTGCAGAAAATCAGCACTAGCACAATCAGTCCGGTTATTGATATGGACAATACTGTGTTCTGTTATACACTTAATCAGCACTGAGACAGCCAGTCCTGTTTTACAGATAATCAGCAACAGCACAATTAGCCTTGTTATAGATACACACTACTGTGTAACATTATACAGACAACCATCACCCTGACAATTATTTATGCTATGTGTACAATCAGTACTTGCACAGTTATTTCAGTTATAGGCAGCTAATCCTGCTGCACATATGGTCAGGACTGGAACAGTCAGCTTTGCTGTACACACAATTAGTAATGGTACAGTCACTTTTGTTATGTGTACAGTCAGTTATGGAATGATCAGTTTACTTATTAACAGTCAGTGCAAGGACAGTCAGTTCTGTTATAGCCACAGTCAGGCACAGCAATGCCAGTTCAGTTATTAGCAACTGTATAGTTTCTCCCAATCTATTAGGAACAGGTTTCCATTGCGATACTACTTTACTGCACTCACAGCAAACAATATTCAGACTACTTTATGTTCTTCATGTTGACTGGTCTGCGGTCCTGGACATGAAACCATTTTCTCTGAAGCCATGCGCTTGGTTTGACTTACTGTTGGATGTCACTATCAGCACAGCTTCAAAGGAAAAGTGCACAGTTAAACTTGCTTTACTAACATATTGGCAGTTCAGAGATGAAAAAAAATAGCTTGGTATGGATGTTGTTTTGTGATTCCAGTTTGAAACCTCAGCAATATGAACACACCTAATGGACAGTGCCCATTGCGTAATGACAGTTGTGCATTTTTAGAAAGAGGCGAGGGTGAGTACTGCAGATGCTGGAGATTACAGTCAAGATTAGAATGGTGCTGGAAAAGCACAGCCGGTCAGGCAGCATCCGAGGAGCAGAAAAATCGACGGTTCGGGCAAAAGCCCTTCATCAGGAATTTTGCCCAAAACGTCAATTTTTCTACCCCTCGGATTTTGCCTGACTGGCTGTGCTTTTCCAGCACCACTCTAATCTTGACTCACTTTTAGAAAGAGACAGGCAAACTATTTACCAGTGTGTAGGTATTCATGTGTAGTAGGAGCAGGAGTAGAACATTCATCCCTTCAAGCCTGTCCTATCATTCTGTAAAGTCCTAGTTGATCTGTACCTGACCTCAACTCCTCTTTCGGGCCAGCCCCTCATGGCCCACAACTCTACAATAATTCAAAAACCTATCGCCTTCATCTTTAAATACTTTAGTGATCAAGGCTTTGCAACTCTCTGGAGCAGGGAAATTATGCATGCATTGGGTTAGCTGAAATAAGAAATTCTTCATATCTAACTTTTGAAATAATATCCCCCTAATCTTTAACTATATCTCCTAATTTGAGATTCCCTGAATAATGGAAACACCTTCCCAACATCTGCCCTATCGAGCCCCCTCAGAATTATGTATGATTCTTCTTCTCAACTTGAATAATAAAGGTCTAACATCTTTAGCTGTAAAGACATTTTTAGCCTCAGCAATCTTAAAACAGTGTTTACTGCATATTTTGCCCCTTCCGTCTGTCATTATTTTCTGGAGACTGAGAAAGAAATGCAAAGGAGGAGTTGTGTGCTTGGAGGATACATCATGATAAATATGTTTCTTATTTTGTTTTAACCTGAAATCTGCAAATTATGTAGGCAAGACTGTGGATATATTTAGCACAGCCAGGAAGGAAAGCTCAGAACAGATTTTGTAATATCTTAATTATCATCATAAAAATCCTATAGAATTTACTGCTTATATCTTCCAAATGTCTAAACTTTATTACCTACCCCAAAGTAAATTATATGGGATATATTCTATGAAATAATTAAATATAGACAATTAATTAGCCAAATAAATGGTAAAGATGAATATTCCAATCAAATGATTGCTCTCATCCATCTCTTCTCAGCATTAGTTAATCGATTCCGTGCCCAATATCAATACCCTGAAAGCATCAGTTCAAAAACGATGCACTGATAATGAAATTTGTCATGTCACCCAGCCCTGATATATATTACACTAATCAAACTATACTACCGGGTGGTGGCAGGGTGTAAAAAGATTGTAAAAGATGTGATTCACAGTGTTTCAATTTGGGTAATCACATGTAAGTTATAGCCTATCATGGGTAAGTGTATCGGTGGGGCTTTATTAAATTGTTAGGTGCTCAGAGTTAATTGAAAAAAGTTATCTGCTACAATAATTTAAGATGGTTAGATATCTAGTTAAAAAGAACCCCAATCATATCCTATGGATTAACCCTGTGAGGTCAAAAGCATAATTGCTGCACCAGCATTAATCAATATGACAAGCAATAAGTGGCTTAGATTGCAAATAGGAGGCTACATCTGGAGTAATGGGAACAGCAGAAAGACATGATAGAAATGTATCACTCAGGCAACATAGAGTGCAGAAGGGGTAATGGTGATATGTACTTTTGCATTTTAAACACAGCATGGCATAATCAGCAATCTGTCATATACACATATATTGGAGGTCAGAGATGAGGCTCGACTTAGTATTTTTACTTCTTTATCAGGTGCTAGCTGCTGCTGTTCTCTAAAATGCCTGTAAAATAGAGTAGCAATCATAAAAATAATAGATGGAGCTAAATGTGTGATGAAATACATTGTCCAGGGTGTGATTGAGCTTTCTAGATCAGGAAGCTTCATAGATGACAACTATGGCTGTCTGACTACTAAGACTCCAGCTTGAAATCTAAAGTGACAACTTCAATGTGGTACTGAATGTGTACTGCACTGTTGCAGGTGCCATCTTTGGATGAAGTGTCAAACCAAGGCCATGTCTGCCAAGACCTCTTGGCACTATTTTGAAGTGAGCAGGCTTCATGATCCCTTGACCGACATCACTAACAGGTCACTTGTTATCAGGTCACTTGTGGGCTTTGCTGGACATAAACTATGTTTCCTGCTTCTTTTTCTTCTGCAGCCATCATTCAAGATCAAGGATGATGTGCTTTCATCCCAATTGACTGGGTTCTGAATAAAAACCGAAAGAACAGCAGACACTGTAAATCAGAAACAGAAACAGAAATTGCTGGAAAAGTTCAGCAGGTCTGACAGCATCTGTGGAGAGAAATCAGAGTTAACATTTCGGGTCAGATGACCCTTCCTCAGAATCATTCTGCAAATTCTGCAAGCTCTCTGCCACATGTGAGGCAGATTGTGCCTGAAATGTTGGGTGAATGGGTTATTAAGAGATGTGTGTCTTGATTTTGCCTCTGCAAATTCCTGATGAAATCCCTCAAAGTGTTCAGTGCCATCCTGATTAAGCCTCCTCAGTTTTTCCTATGAGTCAGTTGGTAGGGATATCTGACCTCTTCAAAATGCTTTGAAGACATCCCTAAAGTGCTTCCACTCTTCTCCAGGGAGTCTACTCCATTGACTGAGTCTTAAAGATTGTTGTTTCTGGAGACTAGTTTAAGACATGAGAGTAGCGTGCCCTGTACAGTGCAGATAGTTTTGAGTGATTAGTACATCACTGACTAAACATGTTGGCTTTGGAGAGGAAATTGCTATTGGACTGCCCTTCTTGGTAATGGATTTCCTACATTCTTATGTCATGTTTCCAACACCACAACATTTTAAAATCACTTCATTGGCAGTAAGTTATCTGCCAGTCATGAAAGACACTATTATAAATGTCTGACTTTGTAACTTCAATCCTTACTGTATTAGTTGATCTCAGTGAGGCAATGACATTGCTACAATTAATCTCATGCAACAGAACAAACAAATAATGAAGAAAATCAAACAATTAACTCTTCAATGCAATCAGTAAGCCCGTGCCAAGTATGAACCTATAGGTGAGATCACATCATGATCACTTCAAAAGGCCTGCTAACTTTCACGGTCATAGCTCAAACAATAGTTGAGATACTTAAGGACGGTTGATACCTATACGTCATCAAGACCTTTAAGTGTTTAAAAGAAAATCAGAGTTCAAAGAATGTAGCACTAAATCCGATCAGATGCACTGATATAGCAGTCATTCAGTTCATGTACCAGAAGGTATCAAATTATCCACTTAATATGTACTTGAGGGTCATCGTAGTCAGCTTAAAAGCCATGAGATTGTAAGTTCCTGTTCAGCATGTCCCCAAAGGCCCAAATCATTTCTTGAGCCAAGCAGTGTTAGGTTCTCACCCAATATGACCCTGAGGCTGCCTATTCGCTTTTTGCACCATGAAAAAGTAAATTATACACTCAATGCATCTCCACTGCGTGCCAGAGCACAGCATTAGGTTCTCATTATAGTCTTTGCGCTGAGGATAGCTGTTTAGACAATTTACGCCCAGTTAGTGCCAGTCTGAGACTGCATGCCAATTCAGTCACTAAATACGTATGTGTAAGCCAAGACAGAATGAGCTTGAAATGGACAAGTAGGAGTTACATCAAATAAAACAACTAAATGGAAAAGATTTGCAATGGGAGTTGTAAATTAAATTGCAGACTTTCACTGAAGAAAACCACTGCAGGTGAAAATATTTTAATACTTCATTTTTGAAAAAAAGGCTTTGTGTATTTTATGGGAGACTAACCATGTGCAGTATTTGCAACATGCATGAAGAGTAATTTACCTCACCACTGTCTTCTGATGCTCTCCCAGATGACAGCAGCATTTGGCAGTTTTGCACCAAACAAATTTTAATCGTACTGACACAGCTCCCCAGCTCCTTTTCAAATGATAAAAACTTCCTTTCAAGTTTCTTATCAAGGCTGTGGCAAAAAAAATCTACTGGTTTCTTGATGCAATTAAGTCCAATCTGGAGCACCTTTTACAATTCAAATAAATGTCCTGTTCCCTTCTGAAGGAAGTGCTTCTTTTGACATTTTTATACTACGCGCTTGACGAAAGTTTATCCAGGATTTATAATTCATTTATTTTAATTGATCAAATAGCAATGCAGATTCTAATCCTATCTTTAGAAATTAGTATGGCTCGGGAAACTGGCAAATCATTTGGATCTGATTTTTATGGTGGCAATCAGGCATAGTACTGCAAAATTGACATGCCCCTCCTGAAATCAGCCTCCAGGGTCATTCACAGCCCTAGCTACTCAGTATACTCTGTCAATGTCTAATTATCACAATGCATCATTTATACTCACCATATGCATTGAATACTATAAATATAACATTGAAATTAAAGGAAGTTTCCAGCAAAAAAGAAAGTTAAGATGCATTTTGAGTTAGCTTTAAAGAATTACTATGGTTAAGTCATACTTAGAGTCATAGAGTCAGAGAGATATACAACACAGAAACAAACCCTTCAGTCCAACTCGTCCATGCCAACCAGATACCCTAAACAAATCTAGTCCCATTTGCCAGCATTTGGCCCATATCCCTGTAGACCCTTCTTATTCATATACTCATCCAGATGCTTTTTCAAATGTTATAATTGTACCAGCCTCCACCACTTCCTCTGGCAGCACATTCCATTTTCTGCATGGAAAAAAATACCCCTTAGGTCCCTTTTAAATCTTTCCGCTCTCACCTTAAATCTAAACCCTCTAGTTTTTCACTCCCCACCCCAGGAAAGAGACCTTGTCTATTTACCCTACCCATGCCCCTCATGATTTTGTAAACCTCTTGACACATCATGCAACAACCTTTTGTTAAGTGTATGAACCAATCATTTAAAAATAAATCAACATGCTCTGATAATGATGGAGAGGAATTTATGTGAATGTTAACAGTGATTGCACAGCTTTATATTAAACTAGATGCTGAATAAGCACGAGGGAGAAAGGCAGTGAATGATATGTTGATGGGGTTAGATGAACTGGCGCAGGAGGCTTGTGTGGTGAATAAAAGATGTAATAGGCCACGTGGACCAAATGACTTGCATCTACGTTTTAGGTTTTGTGTAAACCAGGCAGTATTACTGCAATCTTTCACATGAAATTCCACCACATTGTGATTTTTGTGTCTGATTCATGAGTTGTTCCCACCAAAATGTGTGACCATGAGCTTGACTGCCTGAACTGCTGCGCTCTTCCAGCACCCCAGAATCCCATGGCCTGTCAGACTGATTTTTCTCAATAGTGAAGACAGATTCTAATCTATTTACGAAGTTGACGCAATGTTAGAAGGAGAGGTGAAGAATGGACTCCCTCCCTCCTCCAACTGCTTTGAGATTTCTGATCTTCTGCAATTCTGACATCTTGAATAGAGTCATAGAGATTTACAGCATGGAAACAGACCCTTCAGTCCAACTTGTCTATGCTGACCAGATATCCTAAATTAATCTAGTCCCATTTGTCAGCATTTGACCCATATCCCTCCAAACCCTTCATACTCATATACCCAGCCAGATGCCTTTTAGATGCCATGATTGTACCAGCCTCCACCACTTCCTCTGGCAGCCCATTCCACATATGCACCACCCTCTATGTGAAAAGGTTGCCCCTTAGGTCTCTTTTAAACCTTTCCCTTCTCAACCTAAACCTGTGCCCTCTCATTCTGGACTCCCCCACCCCAGGGAAAAGACCTACTCTATTTATCCTATCCATGTCCCTCATGACTTCATAAACCTTTGTAAGGTCAGCCCTCAGCCTCCAACGTTCCAGGGAAAACAGTTCCAGCCTACCCAACCTCTCACTATAGCTGATTTTAATCATGCCACCATTGGGAACTGTCTTGGGCTGCCTATAGGCTCTAAACACTGGAATTCCCTCACCTAACCTAACATAGTAATTCACTACCTAACAAGTGGCCAGGTCAAAATCTTATTCGATACTGCTCTTGTTGAGCTTGGGATATTGCTGTAAAGGGGGGTGGGATATGTAAGTGTACTATTGTTGAGCTGGGCTGCCGATTATAGCTATTACCCACTTGACAGGTCACACAATGTCAAAAATAACCCCGTTAAGTTCCTGGTCTCGGTTAATCAATTATGAAGTGGGTGCTGAGGTGGGTGATGTTACAGAGAAAGAAGGCAAAAAACGCTGATAAACAGCGGCTTAGCCTGCTCACAATACATTTACATAACTTGTGGCACTTATTGGGAGCAATGCAGGTTTAAACCCAGCAGCAGGTCAACCCTGAAGCGATATAACTGTACACAATACGTGAGGGAGAGTCAGGCGACCGACAGGGGAGGGGACACAGCCTAATTAAAAGCACTGGTGACGTTAAAACTAAAACCAATATAAAAGCGTGCTTATAAAGGCAGCTTGTGCTGCAAAAACCATTCAGAGTAGGATTATTATGTTACAAGTGTCAGCAGTGTGATTCAATATAACATTCGATCCCAAAAGGTCAGGGGATGAAGCCGCATTATATCCAGTGCATGGCCGAAGGCCTTTGTAAAGCTTCCAGTTTATCGCCACCTTCCTCCAGCGTCAACAGAGTTTGTGAAACGCGATGCAATCAAACTGCAAATCTGGGGCTGGCTAAAAATTGTCAACTTAGCTTGGCGAACACGCCCCAAATATGATTGCAATTTTTGGCGGACAAGTGTAAAATAAAAATCCGATTTTCTGCTAAAGTTGCGTTAGCATCACATAAAGAGGAAGGGGGGGGGGATGAAAGTAAGATATTTCAATTCTTGTAGCATTCTCATAATAACTGAGCAATCGACAATATAGCAAATATAATCACTGCAGCCCTGATTGTAATCGCCTTTCTACGCTCTATGGAAAGTAAGTGAGATCGGAGCGATAAGGGTTAAACAGAAACCCTGCTGGTAGCCGAAATTTAATGCAGGCTCCTTGTTGCCTGCTGTGCCTGACAAGCCTGAGCCAGTCTGAGATACCAGCAATCACCTTCCAAAGCGAAAAAAAAAGCAGAGGAACCAGTTTTACTAGTTTGGCTGACCGACCTGAATTGTGCTCAATGGCATCAGCGGCTGGGCCTAAAGACAAGCTGGGAGGAGTTGGAACCCTCAAAAAGGTATAAACAGTAATTACTACTGTCAGCTTGTCATTTCCAGCACCTCCTTTCCAGGCTGTAATTTACTGCAAGGTCCATTTCTCAAGTCACCAGCGACAATGCCGCACCCCCACCTCAAACAACCATCTTCCCTCACCTAACATTCGCTGTTTGCCCCCACTCTCCAACAAAACCAAAGCAGTCTCTCCTATAATAAAAGTCCTGAAAAAAAAACTGACAAATACGCAGCAAGTCCGGCAGCCGCTATGCAATCCTCCGACCTTACTTCGGAGTCTGCTTATTTTGCCAAACATGGGGAAAAGATTGATACATAAGTAGTCTTGCTCGGTGTGAGCTGTTTTCATTTGGCTCTCCGGTTAGGAGGTCGTTTTGCAAAGGTTTTCGGCTTTAACGGAGCAAATAACGTGTGAGAACAACGGATTTTGACCGATTATCCCAGGCAAAAGGAAAGCAATAATGTATTTGATTTTTAGTGAAACGTTGGCTCAAAATTGCAAGGGTTTTCGATTGCATTTGGTCTTTTAATGTTCAAACCTTGACCTATTTGAGAAATGCAAAATATAAGTTTGTATAAGAACCCCAGTGATGACTTTCAATTAACATCCTACCATGTTTGAATTTTATATTATTACACATTTGGTAGTATAGAGCTCGACCATTGCTGTAAAAAAAGCATTTTATCAACTTGCACTCATCAGGACAATTTACGAGAATACCAATTCGAGGGCAAAACTAACACACTGCTAATTGTTTGGCACATAGTTGGTAGAGGTGATGCCACAGAGAATATACCAATGGATGACTCACTCTCTTGCACAGTATAAATGTTGGTATTCTTCTTGAAATGCTATTCTTGCAAATTGTCCTGATGAGTGCAAGACAGAAAGCTTTGAGAAAATGTGCCTTTTTTCATTACCTTATTGTTTATACTCAACAATAGGAACTACTGGAAAGGCATGTGTTGCCCATTCCTTATTGCCCTGAGGTATAATGCTTTGATCCAATTGAATAGCTGGCCAGGCCACTTCAGGGACATAAAAAAAGACTGAAATCACATATAGGCCAAGACAGACAGGTTTTCTTCCTTGAGGGACATTGGCCAACCAGTTATTAACAACAGTGTAACAGCTCTGTGGTGACTTTTACTGATACCAATTATTTTTATTCCCAGAATTCTTTTGAAAACTAATGCAAAATTATCGAGTTTTCCCAATGTGAATTGAATTCACATGCCACTAGGTTATTAGTCCAAATTTTGGAATTACTAGTTCAGTAATGGAACTAGTTCAGTACCATAAACCTAGGAGTTTATAACATCAGCCAGTGAAGATGATTAAAATACCAGTATGAGATTGTTTAATTCAGAAACAGAGAGAAAGCTGCTGAATGAATGATGCCAGGTTATATTGCATCACACCAGCCTTGTAAAGTGTGGCTTCTTCCCTCTGTGATGCAGCCACTTAAAAAGTGAGAAACTTGGAAGCAGCCAGATAATCTGCTGTTAGCACTTTCACACCCTTCTATGGAAAGTGACACAGGTAGCTCTTTCAGATGATTTACAGACCAGTGCTAGTAAACTGATACTCTAAACCTGTCTTTCTTCACAATGCACCTATCAGTAAGGATTACTAACTGTACATATAGTCTGAACACACACCACATGAAAAACTCCCCAAAATTGCATCTATGCACGCATCTGTGCCCAGCAAAACAGAATGATCACTGTTTGTAGTTTTCAATGGAATGGATGTTATTGATGTTTCTCAAGCTTAACAATTCTACTTCTTAAAATATGCCCCCTCCAAAGATTTTTCTGAGTATTCCTGAAGAAGGGCTTATGCCCGAAACTTCGATTCTCCTGCTCCTTGGATGCTGCCTGACCTGCTGCTTTTTTCCAGCAACACATTTTTCAGCTCCGATCTCCAGCATCTGCAGTCCTCACTTTCTCCTTCCTGATCACTATGCCAGTCTTTGTGTTTTGCAGGTCCAGCATTACATTTTAACAGATAATTCATTTTTAACACAAAACACTCTAAATGTACTCAATTAAAAATGAAACCGTTACAAATAATTATTGACTTTAATAGCCTTTGACTATTTGCCATCAACAAAACATTTTGTTTGAGTTACTATTAAATCTGCATTAGGGGAAATAAAATGTTATGCAACACCTTTCATAACCTCAGAGCTTTTGTAATGTTAGAAAATGCGGCATCCAATTTGCACAAAGCAGAAACAGCAATAAAATAATGTCATATAATCTATTTTTAGTGATGCTAGTTCAGAAATAATCACTGAGCTAGAACCTCTCTGCTCCTCCTTGAAATAGTGCCCTGTGTTTCAACTGAGTGGACAGATAAGGCTTCAGTTTAAATTCTCATCCAAAATGTTCCAGTTGTGCAGTGCTCCACCAATGCTACTGGATATGTCGGTCTTGCACTTTGATGCTTATAGCTCTGAAGTTAAAAATCACACAGCACCAGGGTATAGTCCAATAGGTTTATTTGGAAGTATTAGCCTTCAGAGGACTATAACATGGTTTTGTGTGATTTTTAACTTTGTCTACCCCTGTCCAACACCAGCACCTCCACATTACATCTTTGAAGTGAGACACGAACACACACCTTTTGACACAAATGTAAGAGTGGACTAGTTCACAAGAGATGCTAAGCCCGTTAATGTGTTCAGGCTGAATTAACATAATTGCAGATCGTCATCACCCTAATATCAACTGTAAAATGTTTTTTTTTGCCATAGGAATGCAGCTAACAGCAATTTACGTAGATCTCCAGTTGTTTCTAAGGATCTAATTATTTGATTTGCAGCAAAGTGACAAAAAATATGGGTTTACAAATCTACTGCCAGACGAAGGCCGACTGGAGCACACAGAATATGTGGTGTCATCAGCTTGAGCCAATATCTCTTGCAATTATATTTCTGATCTCCATGCATCCTTTCACTTTCTCTCAAATGTAGCCATTGTGTCAGTTTACTCCAGTCCCAAGTGTTTCCATCCCTTTGACAATCGGGGGGTGGTGCTTAGTGACAAAATACAAGGGAAAGAACATTACATGGAGAGGGTATTCTCTCAAGATGGTGCAGAAAATAGAATTTCTATTGGTTACACTTTTTAAATGTTTATTGAAATAATTTGAGCACCTATCTACCTTAAATCGACATAAAATAATTATAGTTTATTGAAAGAGAAGCAATGTAGTAGTCCCTGATATCTTGGCCTCACCAACATCATTAAACTGATTAGCTAGTCACTATTTTGTCACTGTGCACAAATTGACTGTAATGTTTTCCAAAATAATGACAGTGGCTACGCATCAAAAGTAATTAATTGGCTGCCATTGCTTTGGGCCAGCTTGAGAACATGAAAGCTGCCATATAAATTCAACAATTCTTGTCTTTTTTGAGTTAAGAAGGGTGGTTGAACATGATTGCCTAAATCCTTGTAAATAAAATTACTGTTCCTGCTGTGCTAATAGTTTGGACAATATTTTCAGTGACTGCTGTAGTCCTTCAGGCTCACCTTTGGCTAATTTTCCATTTGACTTAAAGGCTTACATTGTTAGAATTTTCTTGCAAAGTTAGAAATTCAGGATTGCACAAGAAACTCATGAACATTATTGAGCTGCAACCTGATTGTTCATTTTCTTTAACTTCACTTACTTCTAACAAACCAAATGATGCAGAAGTCAAAATTATCAGACTGTCAAGTCCCCAACAAGCAGAAGGTATGCCTCTTGATCCCACTGAAAAATAAAGTGGTGGATAGTCTACTGGAACTCCTTAACAGCTTCTGGATGGCTCAATTCAACCGACACAAGTTACCAATATCTGTAGAACGATAAATAAAGGCTAAGGTTTGATGTCCGAACTAAAACCCTGAAATGATACAAACGTAGAGAAGGACAGCTCTCCCTTTGCAAATGCCAACCAAATGGCTGCACATCCCTAGCAACTTCTGCTTCTACACTGTGGTAAGGTGCAGTAAGATCAGCTGTGCTCAGCATTGGCATTGACTCTGCTGCTTCATCCTTTGATTCTTACAACAGAAAGCAAGCTTAGTTGGCATCATCAACAGAGCTAATGTCATTCCGACCACCCAAGAAGCTGCCATCCGCTCAGGAAACGTTTCTCTGATTTGGAAAAATGTGAAGGAAAAGCTCGCCGTGAATGCCATTCAGGTGAAACCATCAGTGAAGTCCACACAATGACCATGTTTACTAATCATGCGGAAGAGACAACTATAAAAAAAATTGTTCCTGCACCATTTCACAACCTTCACTTACCCTGGAGCACTTTACAGGCATGAAGTTGGTTTTGAAGTCTCAGAAGTGAAATTCACAAGCTGAACAATTTCAGACACAGGGAAGACTGAAAAGGTCACCTGCTGCATTTAGGCTACTGCAGGAGGCCACCAACTGGCCAATGTTCTAGCATCTGACTAATGTGTTCATTCCTGGAGAACTTCTCCTTCAAATGTTGGTGTTCTGCAGCAGGTCTTGTGCCCTCTAAGCCCAACCTTCATCTGAAATGGTGGTGACCTTCGTTTTTGTCTTAGCTTAAGTATTATTCCATGTTGAGAGCAAGGTGAACTTAAAGATAACAGGGTAGAGATTCTTAACATGCACAGAAAAGCTGCTACATTGTCTATTATGAATACCATGTGTGATTGGTAGATGCATATGCCAGACACTGGCAGCCTATGTCCTTAGCTAATTTGGCAGATGTGGTATCACTGTTTATGACTAACATTCTACATCTCATCAGTAAATTTAACTCTTAGTTGCAACATCGTCCATAAAAAAATGAACACACCTGATCCCTGAATCTCTCTTATCTCAAATTCGCTCTCTCCAAAATTTCGAATGATAAATGAAAATTACGGTGTAATTTCATACAGTGTATTTGAGGACTCAGTTAGAAAGAGGGGGAAATTTATCTCCTGCTGTGCAATTAATACTATGGAGTTTAAATAGAACAGTTGCCCTCACAGAGTTAAAACTCTGAGCCATCTCTTACTGTTTGTTTTTGCCTGTTCAGATTTATTTAACTGCAGTTGCAGTTGTCGACAACAGGATGGATGTGGGCCTGTCTGCGAAATATGCAGAATGCAGAAAGCTCATGAATTTATTCAAGCTTTAATGCAAGAGGATCGGATTTTTTCAGTGTTCTCATAAAATTAACAATTTGATCATTAAATCAGATGACATTCAGAGTTATTTTCAGCATATTTTTTCTGTGTGTGTATATATATATATATATGTGTGTGTGTGTGTGTGCTTTCAGTTTAAAAAAAAACCGGCTGCATTCTGACCCGCAGAAATGAAGGGAAATGGAAATTAGGAGCGACAAATTGCACAGTTTCTGGATTGCGCTTTGCCTGAATTCTTTGTAATTGGGGTTACCCGTTTTATTTTACTGAGACATTTTTTTCATTGCATTCGCTGAAGATCCAGTTGGTTTTCTACACACTGTGTGCGTGCACATATATACATCAAAACTGAGCTCGATAACTTCTGTAACAGTTTTCAAAATGGACACTAATTTCTCCCACCCCATAACAATCGCACGGCACCTCACATTTGACCATCTTAAACATGACCTATAACCCATAAGGCGATGCTCAAATCTTAGCCCCTATCCTGCTGTATACCGTAGATAGGAATTCTAAACAATTGACCACTTTAATCTACTGAATCTACATGGGCCCTCTCTCCAGTCGGCATTAACGAAGAGAGCAACTCTAAGGTTGGTAGCCACTCAACTCATTCCCCACCAATGTTTTTCCGCCCCCGACTATAGTTTGTTTCTGGTCATAGGCTGTTTTAATGGAAGTGGAGGAGAATGTTCAAAAGTGGCCAACTACAGTGTGTTCGACTGAGAGATACAAGCAGAAACCAACCATCTCTGCACACAAAATCGTTTTCTGATTGGTATCCGCAGGCAAATCAGATGTTGGTGAATATTGTTGCCTCGTCTCACCGTCTGCACTTATTGATCTGTTTAAATTGAGACCTTTTAACTTATGAATACACTGTTTTACCCGTTTGATCTGTTACCTTTTTTAAACAGAATAACGCATTCATTTTACACAAGATACCGCTCGTTAACTAAGACCACAATGCATTCTGTCACAATGCAGTTCTGTGAACACAGAAAGGGCTGCATATATTTACTCCCACGTGAAATGATTGTATTTTGTTGTTCCTCTTTCTGTATGGTAGACAGAAAATAAAGCATATTCTGAAATTACATCTGGAACAGTAACTGACCAGATTCTCAAGCAAATGAAAAGCATATTACCTGGTATGGGGCATGGAACGCACTGGTGGTTTTCTGGTGCATTTCATTGGGAATCTGTGTAAACGCAAGATATAAAATCAAAAGGTAGATTACATTTTCTTGCAGGTGATTGGATAAATGGATAATGGATGCACCAATCAATGAATCAAGACATTATTGTTAATAACCTGAGAGTTATCAATAGCGCCGATATACCAGCGATTGAAAGTCGCATCAAACAGCCTGTGCGCGTTTTAATCAGGCCTGAGTTGAAAGTCACTGAAGGTGTTTCTTAAAGCATTTTTTAAAACTTATTCGTCCCTACGGCAGAATCCAGCAAACCTCTTCAGAGGCTAATTTGGATACTCCCCACAATGGACGTCGTTTTTTCATATGTCCTAATACAGGCGGAATTCTAATTTGATTCTACCTGGCCCTGTCAATCCTCTGTAACACAAATACGTTAGCAGGGGACCCGAAAATCACAATTTCTTAGGAGTGAAAGCTGGCTGTTTAAATTAGCCCTGCATCTCCTGTGATTGTCGTGCAAGCGGTGAATCTGACCTGGAGAACTGATCTACGCCATATTGTAACAGCTGCCTCCCAGGTCTTTGAGCCCTGGAGACTTTGGAGGAGGACATGGAAAGCGAGAGTAATGTCCGATATCACAGGAGATTCCCCGATACTCCGCCTTAGAAGTTGACACAGCTGGAGGTCAGGGCCAGCAACGTGGACATGCTCCTGATTAACCTGTGCAGAGACGTAATTTCACGCCTTTGGAACAGGTGGGACTTGAACCCAGACCTCCTTACTCAGAGGGAGGTGAAGTGCCACTGTACCACAACAACCCTCAATGCTGGCAATCTAGCCCAAGCACCTGGATACAATACTGCACAAAATGCAATGACATCACACCAGTGGTTAAGATCAGTGAACCCACCATTGAATGCCAAATCCTACCAACTACATCACTCACCTCAAACAATGTTCACATGTCCACATCCAGGCCACCATCATTCAACTAACATCAATGTCCATTAATCAGGACTCATACTTTTCATACTTCTCATTCATAGGCTTCACCTCATTCTCACCAACCTAAGACAGCTGCAAGGATCACACACATAAAGCGCACGGCTTGCACATGCTGAACAATCATAAATGATTTGTACAAAGCTTCCACCTCACTTGGAGGACCAGGTGCTGAACAACTAAAAGTGTCAGCAGCCAACCGGAGGACCCCAGGCTCATCTGATTATCCTTGGAGGAGATCATGGGGGCTGTAATTGTTTGCTTATTCCTGAGGCAGTGGCCAACTTAAATGATTGAAAACACTGGTATCCTCAACTCTCTTTGTCCAATATTCCTACTCTGTTCTCCTCACAAGCTACAATTTCTTCTAAGTAACAAAAGTCTGGCTGGTGTAACAAAGCACCTCGTACTTTCAACTCTCCACCCATCCCTCCCCCAGCAACCAATTCACCTCAACCTTATCCTTTATGCTTTGCCTTATTTTTCCTTTCAGATGCCCAAGAGATGCAGCCTGGTCAGACAGTGCAGTAACAGCAAGGAGAGGTGAAAACACATCTTTGTCAAATGATTTCTCCCCTGCTGATGCCAGCCAGATGTGGACATTTAATTACAGATGAGATCTGCACATGCCAAGGCACGGGCAATGAGTGGGCTTCAGCCAGTGTACCATCCATGGATACCAGAGGTTCCAGCTCACTGGTGGAATACAGTAGACTCAGGTGAGCACCTTAATGAGGCAGCCTACAGAAAAATCAAATTGCATGCACAGTTGGTGCATTAAGAAGCCTGTCTGAGAGGAGTTCAGCTTCAAAAAGCACAGCTTTAATCCAAAACTTCTAATCCATCTTCCCAGCATGGAAGTGTGACCAATTCTACTCACATACACATGGCTCTAACATGGGATAGCATCTGGTTATAGAGTCATGGAGTTATAGGGATATACAGCATGGAAACAGACCCTTCGGTCCAACGCATCCATGCCGACCAGATATCCCAACCCAATCTAGTCCCACATGCCAGCACCCGGCCCATATTCCTCCAAACCCTTCCTATTCATATACCCATCCAAATGCCTTTAAATGTTGCAATTGTTCCAGCCTCCACCACTTCCTCTAGCAGCTCATTCCATACACACACCACCCTCTGTATGAAAAAGTTGCCCCTTAGGTCTCTTTTATATCTTTCCCCTTTCACCCTAAACATATGCCCTCTAGTTCTGGACTCCCCCACCCCAGGGAAAAGACTTTGTCTATTTAACCTATCCACCCATTTCAGCACAAATACCAGGAACCAATGTGTGAATGTTGTGCTGGAAGATTAGACTACTGTTATGCTTGGTGAGCTTGTTGCCACAGTGGCTGTGGGTTATAATATGTAAAAGGAGCTATCAGGGTGTTAGAGCAGCCCAGCCATCTGTCTTTCACTACGACTGCTGAAGCAACACCTCCAGAGAGTGGCACTGTCTCCGGGGAGCACATGTTGGATGTCAGCATTCAGCTTTCCACCACGGGCAATCTACTAGTGCCCTTGCTCTGGCCTGACAACTAGTCAGCCCAGACTGCTGCCATTCACACTGAAATGTAGCCTGTGGCCTGATGTTCCAGGTCCAGAGCTGCTCCAGATCGTCATCAGAGCCATCCGTAGACTTCATCATTGAAAGTGAGCAGCTCTTCACCAGTCATTGGGATAGCACTGCATGTGAGCACCAAACCATGCTGTTCAGGCTGCCCATGACAGAACACTCCTACATGTGCAAAGACAGGTGTCAAGGGGATGCACAAGAATAATTTATTGATTTTGTGTACAATGTGCTGTAATTTCTTTTACAAATTATGTTTGAAGCAATTGCTTTGTGTTTGCTTTTAATTTTGCATTGTGTCCAAATGGGCAGTGACAGAGGGAAGATAAAGTGTGGAACTATTGAATAATTGGAGATGCAGTCACTATATCATATTTTACATGTTCTTCAGGAATGGCCTTGCCAGAGAGCAACTCATCTTGATTGCATCCTCCTGTCCTTCTCCTACTCCTTTTACTCAGGTTTTTTGCCTTTAAGCTCATGCTAAGGGCCATTCCCTCATGGCACCCAGATTATGCAGCATGCAGACCACCACATCCTCGGACTGCTCTACCAAATACTGCAGGGCCCTCCAAAAAGATCCAGAGGCTAAAGTTCAACATGCCAGTGTCCTGCCCAATTACTTTTCATGTTGCAGCATGGCTTTCATTGTAAGCATGATGTGTGTGAATTGCACACTGGAGTCATCAAAAGACAGCCATTGTCACGTATTGATTGTCATGTTTGAGTAGATTGCCATAGAATAATGGCTTCTCGCCTGCTAGCAGGACATTAGCCACTGACCTTTACAGACACTGCATTTGGTTGTTTCACTAGCTGGATGTTAAGGGAGTGGAATCAGTTTCAATTCCTGTACAAGGCAGAGTTGACATGCAGTCTATGTCAAGTGTAAAGTCGCAGAGCCCTGTACCATCGGGAAACTTGAGGTCCTAGCAAAACCACATTCATGTCTGTGGCAAAAGGGAGTGAAATATAGTTAGCTCTTAATGAGTAGAGAGCCTCAGTTACTTCCCTTGTGCAACAGTGGATGACAAGCTGTAAGATTTTGCAAATATCTCATCTCCAACTTACAAGGAGCCAGACAGATAAATAATAATTGCTACAGTTCCCTTCACATTTTCTGGGAATGTGGCCCTTCTCCTGCAATGACATTGGAATTATGGCATTTGGCAGTGAGGATGTCCTTTATGAAATGCAGACATTTCATACATTGGCTAGGAACAATGTTCAGATAGGAAAATTGCTACACTGGCAGATAAGACATCCTATTGAAAGCCCACTCTCTTCCAGCTCCTCCTCTTGCAATAGCTTGATTTACTAGTGTATCTGCTTTATACAGAAGCCTTGAAGTGAGTAAAAAGTTCTTCAGGATCTGCCATAAGATTCCTTACAGGCTTTTGAGCCTTGAAACAACTTTTAAAAGCACCAGACACTTAGGTGATAATGGCAAAAGTCTGAGTATGGTGCGGCGAGATTAATTGAGGCTTTTGGAAAGGATTAAGATGGTTATTTCAAAAGGAGGAATGTACAGGCTTACAGGTAAGAGTGCTCTCATTTGGAGAGCAGGCAGAGACAGCATGGGCCAAATGTCTGCATCTGTGCTATTAAAAGTCTGTGAGGAAATCAACCAGTAAGGTAAGCTGTAACTAGCAATGATGCCTTTAAAAGCAATGGCAGGGCTCCTTTTCCCAAATTCATCTGTGTGCAGTAAAGAGATGCTGTTAGCTGGACTGATGAGTTCCAAAATGCAGTGTAAGCTGATTGATGCTATGATCTGTCTGTGCAGTTTGTTTTCCCTGGAGCTTCGAAGGCTGAGAGGTGACCTCATAGAGGGTTATAAAATCATGAGGGGCATGGATAGGGTAAATAGACAAAGTCTTTCCCTGGTGAGGGGGAATCCAGAACTAGGGGGCATAGGTTTGGGGTGAGAGGGGAAAGATATAAGAGAGATCTTAGGGGCAACTTTTTCTCACAGAACGTGGTGTGTGTGTGTGGAATGAGCTGCCAGAGGAAGTAGTGAAGGCTGGTAAAATTGCAACATTTAAAATGCATCTGGATGGGTATATGAATAGGAAGGGTTCATAGGAATATAGGCCAAACATTGGCAAATGGGACTAGACTAGGTTGGGAGATCTGGTTGGCATGGATGAATTGCACTGTACGTTTCTATGACTCTATACACCTAGAGGATGCTCGCTGACCCCATGCTGACACCATTACAAATATGAAACCTGGTATAATTAGTCCTATATATGTAGACACACATTCCAGATGCTATCTTGGAGCTCTAAAGGCCTTTGTGGCATCAGGTTCTCTCCTCTCTAACCTGCCGAATAACTTCCCTTCAAGAAACACCCCAACTACACATGTGGAGTATTTCATTTCCCACAGCAGGACAGGCATCTCTGCAGCCTCGGCAATTAGTGTTTGCGTGTAGGCAGTATTATGATGCAGATTGCCATCCTCAAGAAAAGTTTCTCCATATTGTACTTCACACGGGGCCTTTTTACAAGGCAGCAAAGCAAAATAGACTGTCACTCCATCAGTGCAGAATAGCATGTTAGCTCACAGCACTACCCGTTCCTTCCACTGCAATCATTTTGGATGTTGATATGTAATGAAATCTAGAAAGCAATCTTTGTGAATTGTGTATGGTGTCATCTTAACAGCCAAAAAAAATCTGTCCCATTTTTCTTTCAAGCCACCATTTACAGTCTGTTATTAAAACATGTTTCTTGGCTCTATTCCAGTGTGACCTCTCATCTTACTGAAAAACACAGTCTGCTACAAAGTTGTGAATTTTGTCTTTTCTGTTGTCAATTGCAATGAGTCACTTGTACCTCCCATGCAAAAAAAACTAGTGAAAGCATAATCTTGTCAGCCTCACCCTGCAGATTTCTTATTGTTCACTCTCGCTGCCCATTCCAACCAAGAGGGAATAGCAGGTGAGTTAAACAAGCCTAAAGGCTCTAAAAGAAGCATACTTAAGGTTTTTGCTCCAAGTGTGTTTGTTCATGCATTGTACCACTAAATGCACAGAAACTCAGTAATCTTTCATCATTCTTTTTGTTTAAGATTGTAGTAGCTTTCTTCCAACTACTATCTCACTGTCAGGGTTCGGACAGGGAATGCTTCACATGCTCCTCCTGAGAATGAATTTTTTAAAACTGTTGGCATGTCTGTGAGTTTTGAGTGTTGTAGTCGCTAGTTGATAATAGGGCATTCATTCCTTGTAGTTTGATCCTCTTTGCAACAATGTGATAATGATGGAATAATTACAGCATTGTTATTAAATCAGATGATTATGCTTGATACTTTCTATTTTTTTTCCGCAGCAAGTGCAGGAAAAATAACTTGTGTGCTCATTACAAAAAATGCTATTAATGATCTTATCGGGTGAGTCTATGATGAAAACTGTGTAAGCCAGGCTTAAGAGATCATTTTACATGAATGCAGCATTGCATGGCAGCATGGGAAGAAAACGAATACTTCCTTTCTAGGTGGAGTGGGAGTGGGGGGTGGGGGGGAGGTACATCTGCTTGAACTCAGAAGGCATCATAAATACGCTGAAATCGTTCTGCACAGTCTAAAGCTGGTAGTTCATAGGAACTTAATATGATAAAAGTCCCAGTGAAAGGCTTTAGACTGTGATGCCATGAGAATCAAATCATCAACTTGTGCTCATTATTAGGACAAATGTTTGATCCAGTGCGGCATCCCACAACAAACCCTGGGAATTTTGATGCTTGTGACCATAATGCACAGTGACTGCGGCAACTACTGCAGTGTCCTAAAGACAGTGAGAATGCCAGTTGCTGAGTGGACTTGAACATTAGCACACTACTTGCTGCAACAAAGCCAAACCATTTCCCTTAGTCGTTATCAACAAAAAAAAAACACAACTGTGTTCACATGTAAATGTATGTATGCTTTAACAGCTAAGAGCAGAGAAAAATTATAAAGTGATAGCAAATGATTGTCAGTCTTTACATAAGCAAGGATCAGAAAATCATTTCTATTAAATTTGTGAGCAGAAACTCATACAGCACTGAAGCAGCTATTCAGCCCATCATATCTCTGCAAACACTTCAATAGAGTTGACTAAATAAATCAAAATCTGTTGGAGTATTTTTTTTCTCCATTGCTCTGTAAATTTTCTTTTCTTCTTTGTTTATAAGGTTAAGGGGTGGTTTGATTGAAGCTTCAAGACATTAAGGGGTTCAGATTGGGAGAGATTATTTGTGCAGGTGTGAAACTAGGAAATGTTTCTTCACACAATGGTGGCAGTTTCAAATTATTTTCCTCAAATAGAAATTGTGGCTCAATCGGTGGATAATTTTATATTTGTATTTGATAGATTTTTGTTAGCCAAAGGCATTAAGAGATAAGAATATAAGGTGGGGATCTGGGCTTAGGTTGCATATCAAATGTGATCAAATTGTGTAAGACAATGTGCTCCAGGAGCTGAATAGGGTAATTCCATTCCTACATTCCTTTCCAAATATATATCTAATTCCCTGTTGAAAGTTATTATTGAATTTGCTTTCACTAACCTTCCAAGCAGTGTATTGCAGACTATGTTAACAACGATGCATGTTCCTCTTGCGTCGCATGTTAAATTAATCATACTGATAACACAAATGCTTGCACGCAGTGTTGCCCCATAGTTACTCTTGTAAACTGGAATAGTCCCCTTTATCCTTCAAATTAACTGTCAGAAAAATAAAGATCCATGGTGGAAAACATGTGTTTCTCCATTTTCTGTGCTCACTGCGTACGGTGAATGTTCATATGCATTGTCCGCTATCCAGTGCACCAGGCATTTTATCTGAAACCTCCAAATTTTTTTTTTAAAAAGCCCTATTGTCCTTCTGTAAATGTTAGCATTTCAAATTTACATGAGAACCATTCAAATACTGATCAGTAACGTAAAATGTGTGACACTGTTCTAATGTTGTTCCTGTTAATGTTCCTAATCGTGAAAAGATGTTGCAGAAATTGCTATGCAGCTCTGCAGAATGGACCAAGGCTGAGTGGATAGTATTCCCACATGCCCTGATGGAGCAGGTTGGGTTAGCTACATAAAACATCGGACTCAAGCACATTGCAACAGTCCTGATCATTTCTATCTAATCATGCTAAGCATTTGCCCCTCAAAGGATTTTTGAGGGTGCCTGGCATGTCTAGTATACAGATTGCACATATATCAACCCACTCTCACTTTGATCCGCAGATGGCAACTGCCTTAACTAAATATTACTTTCAAATGTGATAATAACCAGCTCAAGCACTGTCCCTTAAAGAAAAGCAGATTTTCTTTTCCAAAATGCAGTTTGCATATGCAAAATGACACATCAATGTAATTTTCTTTCACTCAAAACTAAAAGGAGTGCAAAACAATATTTAGATCTAGAGGAATAATTTGCAAATGGATGGTATTCCATTGTAAAATTGGAGAATAGAATTTAACTTGAATGTGGCACGTCTTTTAAGAGGAAGAGTCTTGCAAGGTGATCAGAATTATTGTAGGCCATAGTTTTAAATAATTGATTCTTCAAATAAATTTTAATATGCAACAATGCTTTTACTTTCTTACTATTTGTATATAGTGTTGTTTTATTACCAGTATGGAAAAACATTGTTTTGCCTTAACCACTGCAGTGTCAGCTATGCTGTTGTGGTGGATTTTTGACTTCAGCTTTTCTTTTCTTTGTTTCAGTTCCTATTATTAAAACAATTTGACCTGAAGAAAGCATTGACTATTTTGTAATTCCTGTGGTGATTTTTTTTCTTTTGGATTAAAAAAATCATGTAAGTTCTAGTGTAAGTGTGATTCCATCATTTAGAACTGCTTTCTACCTTCCGCTTTCAGTGTCACCTCCTAATGTTTGCACCCAGAGGAGCCAGCCTCTTCATATTGAAGTCAGGGCCAAACGTTATCTCCACTGAGTGATCCTATGTATCTAGGATCAGTAATTTGACACCAGCAACTCCTGAAGAGATGTCCTGACCCCTCAGTGTCAAACACTAGTAACCAACCAGCTCACTACAGCAAGTCAAGCAGACAATGTGCTGAAAGCACAGCCTAAAACAGCTGGAAATGGTTACTTCACAACAACACAAGTGGAGGGAACTAATGCATTCTGCTAAATATCACAACATTTCATACACCCACTGTCTAAAATCTCCAAAGTATTCAATCTCATGAGCTGACAACTTATATTTTTCTTTTCTATTCTGTTCACTTTCATGCCTTTAAGCAACCCTGTGGTTTTGTCCCAGTTGGACAATAAAAACAATATAAAAAATAATTTCTTCATAGCTAAATTTTCACTATCAGTTTTTATTATGTTTTATTTTGATGCATTAAGTTTTAGAATCCAATTTAATAATTCAAAATATTTATGCAAAATTATTTTAAGGATACTCTGCACACTTACCTTATATTCTTTTAAAAATAAATTATCACTAATGTTTAGCAAATTTCCAGAGCCTGGGTTTAAATGCTCACTTTCTGAAGCATCAGCTATTTACCGCCTCTCTCAGATTTCTGCTACGATCAATGCATCCTGCTGAAATGCTGCCTACGACGTGAATTTCATCCAATTTACAGCATTACACATTAAAGAGGTCCACATCTCTTTGCCATAACCTTGAAATCGTACCAAATACATGAAGCTTGCAATTGTTGCAAACGAAGCACCAGAATGGCAATGCAGGACCTTTAGGAAAAGCACTGCAGTGATTTTGTGCATTAACCACCTATCTTTTTGCATTGGGACTTTGATTAAAGACAATATGCTTTATTGGCACTCAGCTAACTACAGGGCAAACTGGGTAACCTCTTCTCTGTTCCCACCATTAGAAACGTCCATTTCATAATGAAAATTAAAATTCATAATGGCAACTGATATGGCATAAACACCTCCTACATAAACGAACTCCGGCCTCTGAAAACTTCCATCCACACAGTATTCAAACAGAATACAGCATGCTAACCATACCATGGGGCTTTTCTTTCTATTTTCTTATTACTGTTGTTCAATTAGCCCCACTGTTTCATTCAATGCATGCATGAGAGGACGTTAATATGCACTGGCAGTTCCCACAAACAATATTCCTCCCAATCTTTCCCAAGCTAGTATGCGATAACTGGCAATGAATGCAATTAAAATCATCAAAATAACACTCAACCAGTAACTGTGCCCACTCAATGCGAATAAAAAGCAAAATTCAAAATTTGAACTCTTGTGTATAAGTACTAGCCTTATAACAGCAAATAGATTGAATATGTTACAGATTAAAGGCAGTGATTTTCCCAGTGACACGAAAAAAAATCTGCTATTGCTGTGGGATTTAATGTATAATTCTTGGCATAGTGTCAGGATGATCTGGAGTGCCAAAGGTATGGTAGGGGTGTAGGCACCCAGAGTGACAATGGTAATAGGAGTGGAGATTACACACATGAGTATGTTACAGTAATAATACAGATTTGAACTTATGTAATACACTTTGCGCCTCTTGACTTTTTTGCACACTTGAATTTATTTTTCAATAATAAGCAAAACAAAGAAAAAGGATCAAGTGAAGGTGAGAATAAAAGACATCGGAGAAGCACATGTCAAAATAAATGCCATTTGAATGACTTTAATAAGCATATAATAGAAAAAAAAACAGTCTTC
Source organism: Chiloscyllium plagiosum (assembly GCF_004010195.1). NCBI lineage: Eukaryota > Metazoa > Chordata > Chondrichthyes > Orectolobiformes > Hemiscylliidae > Chiloscyllium > Chiloscyllium plagiosum. Next base: position 47,486,442 of record NC_057729.1, read on the forward strand.
ACAGAACAAAAGAGAAAAGACAGAAACCATCTCTTTTTTTTTGGATAACACCACCATACTCCAGATCGGAACAGATAATTGAAAGGCATCGTCATTCCCATAAGCTGTCTGCTTATGATCTCTTCAGAATTTATGGGAGCAATTTTTGTGAGCAGTTAATGAATCTGCATGAGGTCGTTTCAATCACTACAATCAATGTTTTATTTCTCTCTTCTCGACTGGAGAAAAATAATCATGCTTTAACAATATTTAAAAAGTAAAGACGCACAAATGTTTTCAAGCCGTCCAGTTATATTCATGTTAACTTAACAGATTTTATTCATTTTTTTTTAAAAAAAACTCACTTAGGTCAGACGCCGTTTTGCATCCGCTCAGCAGTGCGCGGTTTACAAAGAGAGTTTTCAATTTGGTCACACTGTATCAGTGCTTCTTACACACTGATCTTGCACACAGAAAAAGAATGCATACTATCGAGAATTAAAGAGAGTACATTAATCAAGCATCACTTTGGTGTAAAGAAGGCTTTAGCCGACCAGCTTGGCTAATGGAGCCTTCGTACACTGTCAGTAATAAAAAATAGTTTCAATTTCAGATTTCTTAAAAAAAAACTTTAAAACATTCTCACTACAGTGACTGTATATTTGTTAGCAAGCATTGGATTTACAACATACAGAACCCAAAACTTGACCTTTCTCTTTCTGTCTCCAGATTTGGCAGGGATTTAGGAAATTAACCGCATTTATAAAACAAATACAGCTTCCTACTGTGTGACGAACAGTTTACAATTGGAGTATCCAAAAAAAAACTAATTTTAAAAAAGTGTCATAGTCTTAAATCAGCTAAATTCTGAAGCAATCACCGCCCATGTTCAGAGCGCCAGGTAAAATTAACACGTTAATGGCACAAGGAAAGACTGTTGCTAATTGTGTGGTATATATTCATATCTGTCCATTTCCTTTTTTTAAAACAAAAACTGCAGCAAACAAAACAACGAGGGAAATAAAGTAACCGAAACAAAGAATGAAGATGCGCAGAAGTTACAATGTTGGTTTCTGTTAAAGCGGAAAATTGCCCACAACTTTCCTCCCCTCCCCCCCCNNCCCCCCTCCCCCCCCCCCCCGAAAAAAAGATTCATTTAAAAAAAACACAGCCTGCTGAAATTGTTCAGTGCATATGGACACAGTTCTTGCTGCATTTATTTACAAGCTGTTATATTCGTCAGCTAAAAAAACCGAGGACTGCACAGACAGTAAAAAGTTCAACTATTCTGTGATAACTTCTTTCAAATACACAAGCTAAGAACAACGCCATGCCGAGGAAAGTAAACTGGTACAAAATAGAAAATATTACCATACATGTCCAGCATGCAGGATTAATTTGTGTATGCGTGTGTGTGTGTGTGTTTTAAATGCAGGTTTTCTATTTTTTCTCTCTCTATATATATATAAAACCAACACAGGCAATACATGGATGGGCAATGTTGTAGATAAGTAACTCTCTCGCTCGCTCGCTCTCGCTCTCTCTAACAATTCTCAAGCAGGCATATGGATGGGGTGTTATAGATGGAGGATGGCAGGCGTTAGGGGACTCACATGAAGAAATCTGGCGACGGCGGGTTGTCGCTGGTGGACCCAGCCTCTCTGAAGCCATTGCTGGCGAGTTTCTCGCACTTGAGTTTGTAGGCGTCTCGCTCCCTCATCAGCCTGGCTACCTCTTGCTTGAGCTGCTCGACCTGCTGGATGAGCTGGGTCTTCTCGTTCTCCAGCAGGTGCTTCTGCTGCACCCGCTTGTAGCGACAGGACTGCGCGTAGCCGCGGTTCTTCAGGGTCCGGCGTTTCTGCTTCAGGCGGATCACGTCGTCCTTGGAGAAACCCCGGAGGTGCCGGTTCAGCTCCCGCACCGACATGCTGACCAGCTGCTCGTCCGAGAACCTGTCCTCGGCGTGCAGGCCCGGGTGATGGGGGGAGCTCTGGATTTGCTGCGAGGGAGATGAGGTGCCCGACGCTGGAGAGCCGTGTTGCTGCTGCTGCTGCTGCTGCTGCTGCTGGTGGTGGTGGTGATGCCCGTGGTGGTGGTGTGGATGGTGGGCACCGTTACCTAGCTCGTCCGGGCTCACACCTGGGTACTGGTGATGGTGGTGATGGTGGTGATGGTGACCCCGAAAGCCATCATAGGCCGCCTGCTGCTGCTGCTGCTGCTGCTGCTGCTGCAACTGGACAGCGTGAGCGTTCCCGATCAGAGCCTCCACCGCGTCCTCCGGACTGAAGTTCAGCGCCTCCGGGTTCAGCTGTTGGTAGTTGGCCGTCATCCAGTACAAGTCTTCCAGGTGGGTCTTCTGCTCGGTGGGGCTGAAGCTGGGGGAGGAAGGCACCGAGCTACACGGCGTGCTGATAGGGGTGGACGAGACCGAGCCCGCGGGCTGTAACCGGTTGCAGTGTCTCCCGGAGCGGTCAGTTCCCAAGGGCTCCTTCTTCACGTCGAATTTCATCAGATCAAAGTCATTGACATACTCCATGGCTAGCGGGCTAGTAGGCAACTCTGCATTAATGGCCAACTCTGTAGTCATTGCTTTTCTTTGCAGTCTGTTTCTGGATGTTCCCGACACTCACAAAGTCCCTAGTCCTGTTGTCTTCTCTCTCTCCCTCTCTCTTTCGATTCGGTTGTCCCTGTTCGGACAGAGGTCCTTCACTCTCTCGCCCCCCCAGCCTCTTTGCACGGATGGTTCTCAGTGAGTAAAACTTCTCTGAACGGCGCGTTGCATGGAGAGAGAGAGAGAGACACAGCGGGGAGGAGAAAGACTTTTTTTTTCCCCCTGCTTGCCTTCAGCTTCGTTGTCACCGCGTAGCGATCCCTCTGTTAAACTGGCTGGACTGACATTCAGCTGCCGCCGCTCTGGAAGCGAAACGAAGAAGCAAACCAGCCAAAAAGAGGAGGCATTAAAAACAGAACCCTCGAGAGAGGGTTTAAAATTAAAAAAAAGCTCGAAAAGCACCAGAATTGAAGGAGGAGGTTGGGGTTTGGTGAGGGGTTGGGGGGGGGGGGGGGGGCAGGGAGACAGGCCAGCAAGTTGTCCGGAATGGCCCCTCCAATGCTGCCGAGCCCCCGGTGCAAGTTCTAAGTTCTGTCCTCCCGGACCAGATGAAGTAAAACGAGAAGCTCTTGGGTGTTTTTTTTTGGAGAAAAGCAGGAGCGTTTCTGTTGCTGGTTTTGTTTTGTTGCTGCTGCCGCTGCTGTTTCTCCCGGCTCAGCTCTGCCTCTCTGCAAAAAAAAGGGGTAAGAGAAAAAAAATGTAAAAAAAAAATCACCCACAACCAATCTGCTGCTGATCAGGCAGCTTTTAGCACAGATTGCAAATCTCCTTTTTCTTAAAAGAGTATATAACCCCCCCCGGCAGACGTCACACCCTGGAGGCGGGGCTCTCGCCGCCCACCGCCAATCAGCGCCTCCTCGACAAGGAATTAGCATAATAGGATAGAAACAAGGGAAGTGGAGTTTGACAATTAGAGCCAATCAGCTGACAATCAGCTGGGCAGCAGAGAGCTGCCAAGCCAGCCTTCCCCAGTCCAAAGGCAGATCCAGAGTCCAAAACTCATCCTAAAGACAGACACAGAGGCATATGCACAGGCTAAAGACAGATACAGAAGCATATACACAGGCTAAAGACAGATACACAGATCAATGCACACTCCAAAGTCAGATACAGAGGCATATACACAGTCCCAAAACCGGACACATAGACATATACACAGCTTCCTCCAGACAAGAGACATCTTCATAACCCAAAGACAAGTACAGAGACCAACTCGCAGCCCAAAGACATGTAGAGAGATTATAAACACGGCCTTCCCGAGCTCACACACAGATACAGACACATACACAGTCTTTCTCAACCACAGAAAGTCAGGCAAGATTATGTACACAGCACAAAGACAAATGCAGAAACAAATACAGATACATTTACACAGCCTTCCCCAGCCTCCCAAAATTACAGAGGTCATTGACAAACACAGAAACACACACACACCAAAGATAGATACAGATACACATACACAGCTTTTCCCAACCAATGACAGTTCCAAAAACACACATAGCCCAGCAAGAGCACAGATTCAGAAACATATACTCAGCCCAAAGACAGATACAGAGGCATCCCACACCTCAGACAGACAAATGAATAGCTTAAAACATATGTAGAGACATATGCATAGCATCTATAGTCCAAAAACAATGACATTGTTATATACATTGTCTTCCTCAGCCCAAAGAACGATACCGGGATATACACTCCGCCTTCTCTCTATTCATCCCCGCACGTCTAACATTGCAGTCCACTCGGATCCTTCCACAGCCACTGTTATAACGGCTTCATTCCCACAGCCGCCGCCTTCAGTTGCAGAGGCCATGGCTGCTCTCCACCGACCTCTTCCTTTCCCCATTTACAAGGGTTCCACTCTTCACCAAGTGCCATTCAATTCCTAAAGCTCCTGGTTCTTCTACGCCTTGCACACTGATCGTAACCCTAATGCACATGGATAATTACCCCCAATACACACTGACAATTACTCCAATACACACCAACAAATACCCCAATACATATTGACAATCACCTAATACACACTGACAATTACTCCAATTAACACTGACAATTACCCCAATACACACTATCAATTACCCCAATACATACTGACAATCACCTAATACACACCGACAATTACCCCAATATGCACAAACAAATACGAGTCGAGAGTGTGGTGCTGGAAAAGTACAGCAGGTCATCAGGATGAAGGGCTTATGCCCGAAAGATCGACTCCCCTGCTCCTCGGATGCTGCCTGACCTGCTGTGCTTTTTCAGCACCACACTCTCGACTCTGATCTCCAGTATCTGCAGTCCTCACTTTCTCCGCACTAACAAATACCCCAATACATACTGACAATTACCCTAATATACACTGACCACGTTCCAAACCAAACTGACTGTATATCCCTCAATACACACTGGTCATGTTTGTCAATAAACACTGACTATATGCACATTGACTATAAACCCAATACACACTGGTCCTTACCCCCAATGCACACTGACCGTATCCGCCAATACACACTGACCGTATGCTCCAATACACATTGACCGTACCTTATAGTGTTCGTTCGATTTCTCACCCCAGTAATTTTAATGCCCTATTGTTTTGTTGTTCTTTTTTGACAGAATATTCCCCTCCTGTACTTCGCTCTCCCTCTGTCTTATTGACTTTCTGGTTATTCTGTTTCTTTTATCTTTCCTGACCGCTGTTAACTCTCTTTTTGACTTTATCTCTGTTCCTCTTTTGAACTTCTTCGCTCTCCCTGATATCCGACCCCCCCCCCCCCCCGCCCTTCAGTCTCTGGCTTTCTCACTCTATCTGCCTTTCGTAACCTCTTATATGTCTCCCCACCGATATTTTCCTTTACACTGCCCCTTCCTTTCGGTCTTTCTCGCCCTTTCATTCCTTGATATGTTTCTTTCACTCTTTTTAGAATCTCAGCCTTCCACTCTCACGCACTCCATCAATCCAGACACCACATCCAGTCCCTTGTTTTTGATGAAACTTTGGGTTTGCCGCGCTGTTTGAATGCACACTAACCGTGGAGATGAATATCGACCAGCTCACTATGGTTTACAGCCTCGCTGTTCAGAAGCCAAGTGCAGCATTTGCTATCCGAGAGAGAGAGAGGTGCTGAGGGCGTTCTAAAGTTGTTTAAAACCAAAGGTCCAATTCAAGCGCGTTTTGCGAAGGAGTTGTAAATATTTGCAAATAAATATCTAAACTCAGGTCATCAAAACTCTGCAATCTCCTTCTGTTGACATGCAGCTGGTGGTAACCACTTCGCACCATTCTCAAAGTATACTTTATAATTTAGCTCCAGAGAAAATCGTTACCTCGTACCAGGTGGATCGATACTGTTTCCCCTACGGTAACAGACTAACACACCCCTCCCCCCCCCTTCCACTTTTCCCAGGGTACGGGCAGTAAAATATAGCCTGCAGGTTCACCCCCCCCCCCCCCCCCTCGGTGCAATGCTTGTTGTAAATTAAAGGACATTAAAAAGAAATCAAAACGGCGATTGGCTGCTCGGTTCTTGCACGCATGCATCACAGCACTTGGCTGCTTGACTGGCCTGGCATGTTTCAGCACAGACTCACAGGCACAAGGAAAGCTCTACAAAGTGCGACCCCGTGTGTTCAGATCAGGGCGCAGGGGAAAAGGGAGAGAGCGCAGAAATCAGCCAGCGAGAGACGCGAACAAGCAGCACAGGAAACCGTTAGCACCGTCCCGCAGATACTGCTGCCTCAGAACGGACAGAGAGGGCCAGTTTTCAAACAATGGTTTCAAAAGGGAGGGGCAAAGGGACAGGAAAGCATTTTGAAACCCGCATTAAACTTATGACTGGTTGGTATGACAGTTACTAACACCGAACGTCATGACAAATATTAGTGGGTACGCCTTCAGTAGGTAGTTAGCATCTAGTGCATTGTCTATCTGTGGAGATATTCGGTACTCCAATATGTCTAGTACCTCCTAGTCCTTTCAGCTTGTGCGAATCCCTCACAATAGCTTTCTCACTCCTTTATTTTAAAACAGTTACAAATTGGAGATGAACCATATCCAGTTATCTTTGGATTTTTTTTGAACTGTCTTATTTTATGTTTATAGATACAGAATTTGGAGTTGTGCTGTGATTTATATGAACGAGATTTAGGTGATGTAACGATTAGTATCTACGAAAACCACGGTAGATTTCTGTATCATTATATATTTTAAAAATGTTCGATACGTGAGCCCAGCGCAGCGATGTGTAATAACGAATTCCCAGCTCTTTCCGCAACACAAGGCGTATCTTTGACTCTGAGCATCGCCCCTCTCCACAAAACCCAATTTAAGTAATTACAGGCAGCCGAGGACATGTGTCGCTTAAGTTGGTCTGCGTTTATTTAACAAAAAGAACGAGCGAAGCGGACGGGGATGCGGCGATAACATCGGCCTGGGAGAATGTGTGGGATGAGCATTTGCAGCATCTTGCTGTCCAGTCACTGGTACACTCAAACTTTCCGAGCCACGTTCCTGCGAATCCCGGGACAGCAAGAGCGGGTCCAGTTGTTGAGAAAACTAAAAAAAAAGTCTCATTTCCATCCATCGTCGCTTTTACAACTCGGCAAGGGAGCGAGGAAATAGTCACTTTGACAATAACAAAAAAGTTTCAAACAATATCCTCACAGTCAGAGCTAGGTGACAGGTGTGAGTGCTTACAAATGTAAAGGGACTATTAAAAATATATAATCTATCATGTGAAATCTATTTAGAGACAGTATCTTAGCATTTAATAATAAATTATTGAAATTGAGACTTGTCCCTCAGTTACACGCTAATTAGCGATCACAGAACAACATGATATAACATTTAGATTTCTTTTTGAAAAAAAGTGAACCCGTGGGCCATGGCTTCGAACAAATATTTGGTATAATTTTATTCCTATTCCTGGGATAGATAAATTTATTTCAGTTGCAACCGATTTTGCGTTGGGATGTAAATGGACAAAAAGGGTGTTTTTTTTTAAACAAAAATGGGGGCCGTGTGAGTGGTGACTTTCCAGTTGTGCTCTGTTAACGCGGGTTGGGATGGATCGGGCGCCAGAATAACATAGGACAGCGATCAGGACATTAGATTTTAGTGCCGAAAATTCCTTCCCGCTCCAGGATGATAAGAGTGGGGTTAAAACCAAATGGAAGAGCTATCAGACCCGACCTGAAGAATAGCAAGAGTCGGTGACAAACAAACTCGTCGAGGATCAGTCCTGGTGGTTCCCCGGGATAATGTCAGAAATGAATTAATTGACCCCGCTGCTTCTTCAATTGTCTGATGCAAGTTTCCATCTCACTGAGAATGAACGATGTGAATAAATCTTTCTGGATAGTTGCTTGCTTGTTTACTGAGGACATTTAAATGTAACTTCTATTGGAGGGAAACCCGTTTGACTCCAAGCTTGGCTCTCGCCCAACTCCGCACCCGCTCCCACGTTATCTTCTATCGGGGTGAGTTGTAAATATTTATTCCCCTTTCCTCGCCATCCCAGGTTCCTCGGGCTTTCGGGGGTTACGTTTCCGAGATCGCGAAGGGACAGAGATCGGTTTCAATGTCAGGCGTGGGGTTACACTGCTCCGCCTGATCTCGCCTGTCAAGTTTTAAACACCTACAAAAATGTAGTGGACGGTAACTATAATTTCAATACCCATCCCTCTCCCGGACAGGGTCGACGCTACACTTGCCCAGCGGAGATGAATGAGAAGGACGCTGTCTCCAGGAATTAAAGAAAGAGAGCTTTAACTCCGTCCTGAACTTTGGGGTGAACAGAATCCAGACAGATGCCTCAGAATATCTATAAATACAGGAAAGGGAGAACGTGTATGTAGATGGAGAGACGAATCGTGCTAAATCAGATTAATAGTGGGCTATTTAAACACAGGAGATTGAGCTATCTTACAAGGGGGTCATTTTTTCATATAGAAACCGTATCGTTTACTCACAACCCGTTACAAATTGACTAGGTTTCTAACCGAAATAGAAATCACCTGCGTGTTTGCTCGGGATGCTTGAGCCTCCTCCTGCCTCTCTCTCTCTCTCTGCCCTGACCTCAGGCTTTGGAGCTGGGACAACTGGGAGCCCTGAGCGCGGCTGCAATACTTGCGAATGCCCCCAACAGCCAACTCCCACCCCTCCGCCCCCTTTCCGATCACTATGCACTAGTCCTGAGTAGCTAAGTGACTAGATCTTTGTATTGCAGAGCTCTCAGTTTCAAACAATGCGTGAACACTAACAGACACTGACAGTAACACACGCACTCAGACACACCAACACACTGACACGCAGAGAGATAAACCCTGACACAGAGACACTCACTAACACACACTGACACTACACACACAGATATAGACATTAATGCACACAGACACACTGACACTAATACACACGGGCATACATTAACACATACTGACACGAATACACGCTAACACGAACTGACATTAACAAACACTAACATTCACTGACACGAACAGGCACTGACACTAACACACACACTGACACTAACATATTCTAACACTGTCACGCACTGACACTAACACACACTGACAGTACCACACGCCATCACCACACAATGACATTAACACACACACTGACACTAACACATACCAACATTCACTGACAGTAACAGGCTCTGTCACTAACACTCCACTGATACTAACACACGCTAACATTGGTACGAACAGGCACTGACATTAAACAAAACACTGACACTTACACACAGGCACTAACATACACTGACACTGTCATATAATTGACACTAACACGCACTGACAGTAACACATAACATCACCACATACTGATACTAACACACACATGATGTTCACACACGAGAGGCAGGGAAGCATCTCCCGGCAGTTACGCTTATTCGTGGCATCCAGACTCTAAACAACAGAAGCAAAGGTGATGAGATACAGCTCACATTCACACACACAACATTCACTCACTCACTCACTCAGGCCAATGCGTCACAGTGCACCCTGACACACAATGAGTTTACAAACATCAAACAAGTAAAACGAGACCCCCCCTCATACGTTACCCAACCACAACACACATGCTGTCACATACGTGAGCCCCCCACTCCCCCACCCCCGGCCCCCTTCTCGTTCATGGACCATTTTGCAGATATTTACAGCAATCAGACTGTTCACAAAGCGCTTTGTAATCAAAGTTTGGATATCAGACCGAAACCGCTGGTCAAACTAAACCGTTTTATCCTTTCGGAGTCTTTTAGTGAAATGGAATTTGAGTTGAACAGGACAGGGTGATGGAATATCGAATTTCTGAACAGAAGCAGAGTGGATGGAGTGTGGACCCAGCCCGGATTTTTTTTTAGATAAACATTCACAAAAGGGGGTCTAATTAATACCGAATACACATTCACCCCGTTAAACTTCACAATCTCATTCCGTAGTCGTTTCGACACCACCGAAATCTTCGAGAATTGAGGAATTTAAAACAAAACTCGAGAGCGTCTTTTGAGTAAGCAGAAATACAGCAAAATCCAGGCGCGAACCACTGCTATTTTATACATATTTTATAACGGGTTAGACAAGTTGAACTTTGTTTTGTCCCCAGTTATGCCACTCTAAACGGACGACACCATGTTGGTTCAGTTCTTAACATTTAGCAGAAGAAACGACAGTGGGCATAAAGTCGGGGAGAGTGTGTGTGTGTGTGTGGGGTGGGGGGGTTAATGCCCAAGTGAGGAAAAAATAAGACTTGAAGAGCAAGAGAGGGAGAAACTGAGCGAGAGAAAGCGCGCGGGGAAATGAGTACATGAAGGGGGATAACTGGGCCGCTCAGTGGTTAGATTTACTGTACTGTGTTGGGAATGCTCTCTTCAATAATTCATCGCAGGACACCTCTCTTGATGCTGAAGCGACTCGACTTAACCCGATTGGTGATCGCACCATCAAATGTGCTCCTGGTTCCCGTGAAGGCAAAGGGGAGCGTGTGTGAGCAAATTATTCCACATGAGCGCAGAAGGACAGGACGGCGGGAGTAGTCAACACCATCCAAAAGAGGTCAAGGGGGTGTTACTGCTGAAAACTTTGGTATTTTTTCAAAAATGCATGGATTTAAACTCAAGCGTCAAAAGACACTGGCCAATAGTGAAATGCACACACGACAGCACCATATCGGCACCTTGTTTCTGTGTTGGGTAAAATCCGTGGTTATTTTTATTTGCAATAAATTTCCTATAATGAGTGCAAAGGTAAATCCAACAGCAAACGTCTTCTTTGAAAAAAAATAGGGAAAATTGCTGGGGAACTGCTAGTTATGCCTCTGCGGATGTGCCTAGCCTGCGAAAACGCCGTTCTTGGAGTTTAATGTTTGCTGCTGTTAAATACTCAGAATGTGTTTTTTTTCCCTCTTTCTGATATCTGTCTGTCACTGCCGGCAGATCAAACTGGGACGGGGTGGGGAAGGGGCAGGTTTCTCTCTGTCCAAATTTGCTTCGTCCTGATCCGTGGCTTTTTCTCTCTCTCTCTCTCTTTCTATCTCCCCATCCCACCCCTTCACGTGTTTGACATCGCAATTCACCCACCCCCCACACACCCCGTCCCCAAGCCCAAAGGAAACAGTACACGCGAACCAGAAAAGTGGCGCTCCTTGATGAAACCTGCATTTTCGCAGGAGAGCTACAGGGGGCGGCCTTGAGTCAGTTCACCGGCCAAGGACGGGGTGGGGAGGGGGTGGAGGTGGGATCGGATCCCAGGGTGGGCTTGAGGAGGGAGGGGGAGGTTGGTGTGAAAGATACTGAGTTTGCCACATTGCTTTGGTGGCAATTTGCAGCCCCAAGTGTGTTCTCGCTTACTCTCTGCTCCTCCCCCCACCCCCCCCAGGCCAAAGCTACTGGTCAGGATTGTGCAGGAACGGTTCCCCTGCGCTTTGCCCCCAATCAAAGCGACGCAAACTTGCGACCGACGGAAATACGACGAATAAAATACGTGTCTCGGTGCCACGGATTAAAAGGGACCGGTGAGGTACACACCGAAGCGGGCCCTTTACCTGAAACAAAGCAGCGGGTCGAAGGGAGACAGCCCAACCTCAAATTCGTAACATTCAGAAACCTACCCCCTTCCACACTTTCTACAGAATTGCTCATCTGCCCCTTTCAACTGGGGCCAAACACCGAGGAAGCTCGTTTTAATTCACAGCCAATGTGTGGCGAACGAAATTGCATTTTCAAATTCGCAAAGTGCACCCGAATTACCGCCTATTGCGCTCGTCAGTTACACACAGAGAGAGAGAAAATAAAAACAGGCACTCTCACAATTTTCCTTCGGGAGGGAGTTTTCCTCCGCTAATATCACACCGTTTAAGGGATTGCGTACAGTAGATTCTCAAATCGGCCGTGTTTTAACTCAGAGAAATGAACTCTGATCGATAAAAACGAAATGCGTTCCTGTTCTTGGGATTTCATGGACAGGTCGTCGATTACGAAAGGAAAGGGTCCCTTTTTTATGTTCGTTTATTTTCTAATAATAAAGATGGATTGCAACCGTTGCTTGCACGACTGCCAATGGATTTTATTACCTGTTGTTGCAATTCAGCCGAAGTTGCGCAAAAGTTACGACGGAGCTCTCAACTTTCAATCACTATAATGTTAATTAAAGTGTTGGAAAGGAACGTTCTAGCGAGTGCAACCCAACAGAACAGCGTGAATCATTGACAAATCACTGAAATTTGGCATTTGTGCAAAACCACTAGCGGCCCACACACTTACATCGTGTGCCTTCTCCCTCAGCACAGATCACTCAGCGAAGTTGCCATTAAACTTCACTTTAATCAGCCTGAAATTTGGGCTTTGTGTCTTGTACTGTGCCAAACAACATCCTCCATTTGTGAACCCTTTTGATGTCGGCTGCAACTTTCATCTTTGACCTCCGCCAACTCATGCCTCCTGTCTCCAGATAAGAGTCCATCTTGTCTCCAGCTCCAACATTGGAAATGTCCAGGCGCCTCCCTTCCACCCGCTTCTTATCTTTGCAAAACAGATAGCCTGTGACGCTGCCGGGCCAAGTGAAATCACACGCAGATCACCTCCGCCAAGATCTCAGTCGAATGACCATTTCTCTTTCTCCAGATAAGAGTCCCAAAATGTCTCCAGCTCCAACATTGGAAATGCCCACCGACCTATGTTCCTGCTTTGACTTGCTGTTTGCCCATTGTCACATCCAGCAATCGCAAGATGGTAGCCTTGACCAGACATCAGAGCAAATAAAGGCTGGAATAACTCAGCAGGTAAAACAGCATGGATGGTGAAATAGCAGCAATGTAACTAGTCTAGTAATCAGGAGGCCCAGGCTATTCCCTTGGGGATTGGTGAATGGCAGCAGGTGAATCGAAACTCAATTAATAAACTCAGGAAGAAAGACCCACCTGCTCCAGAGATGTGGCATGACATCTCTGAGCAGAAAATATCTACCTGAAATTCCTTGTGTTAGAACAAACAAAATCTGGCAGACAATATGGGTCTCAGTTAAATAAAACAAAGAACTGTGGATGGTTGAGATCTGAAACAAAATCAGAAATTGCTGGAGAAACTCAGTGGGTCTGGCAACAGTGTGGGAGATAGAAAGCAGAGTTAATGATTTGAGTTCAGTGGGTTCTGCTGAAGTCACTGGACTTAAAATCTTAACCATGCTTTCTTCCCTCAAATGCTGCCAGAATTGCCGAGTGTCTCCAGGGATTTTTGTTTTTTGTTAAGGGTCTTAATAATGGTGAGCAAGAAACTACCTTATATTATTTTAAAAACCCACAAAATCCATCTGGCTTTATAAACATCCTTAGGGAAAGCCATTCTGTTCTGGCCTACAGACTTCATACAGCATAGAAAGAGGCCATTTGGTCCATCATGCCAGAAACATCTCTTCAAAGGATCATTGTTACCTTGAGTCAATCTCCTTTCTCCTCATTCCTTTGAAAATTTGTTTATTCAAATAATTATCTGCTGTCCTCTTGAATGCCTCAAATGAACCTGGCTCCACCACATTTTCAGGCAATGTATTCGATATCCCAACCACTCTCTGGCTGAAAATTTCTACATGTATGGTCCTTACTTCTTTCACAAAACACTTTATATCTATGCCCTCTCATTCTTGATACTTTTTCTCCAAACCCAAAGTGGTGCGATTTTTTTGAAATTCATTTTATTTATTACCATCTCAGATCATAAGACCCTACAATGGATAGTGCAGACAGTTGAGAGGATCATCGGAGTCTCTCTTCCCTCCATTACAGACATTTACATCACACACTGCATCCGAAAGGCTAAGAGCATTGTGGAAAACCACAAACACCCCTCACCCAAAGTCTTCGCCCTCCTGCCATCTGGCAGAAGATACCAGAAGCATTCAGTCTCTCACGGCCAGACTGTGCAACAGCTCCTTCTCCCAAGCCACCAAGCTCCTTAACACAGTATAATCAGACTATTTCCCATGTGAAGTTCTTTTGTATTGCTGCTAGAAAAATGTCTATTATTTATCATCCTTCTGTTACACTGTAACTTGCATGTTTTGCTCTTATGCACTTTACGCTGTGTGTGATCTTGTAGTTTGTGCTGTCCACATAGCACCCTCGGTAGTGGAAGAATGCTGTATCACGTTTACTGTATCAGTTGTATATAATAGAAATGACAAATGAAAGCTACTCTATTTTACTCTTGAGATAAGAGTGGGGTGCTGGAAAAGCACAGCAGGTCAGGCAGCATCCGAGGAGCACGAGAATTGACGATTCAGGCAAAAGTCCTTCATCAGAAATGGGGCTGTGAACTGAGGGGTGGAGAGCTAAATGGGAGAGGGGTGGGGCTGCGGGGAAGGTAGCTGAGAGTGTGAAAGGTACTCTACTCCACCCATTCACAGGATGTGGGCATTGCTGGCTAGGCACCATTTGTTACCCACGCAAAAGTGAGGACTGCAGATGCTGGAAATCAGAGTCTAGATTAGAGTGATGCTTTTGCCCGAAATGTCGATTTTCCTGCTCCTTGAATGCTGCCTGACCTGCTGTGCTTTTCCAGCACCACTCTAATCTAGACCATTTGTTACCCATCTCTAATTGCCCAGATGGCAGTTAAGAGTCAACCATACTGATGTGTATCTGGAGTCACATGTAGGCCAGACCAGTTTCCTTCCCTCGACGAAGTTTAACAGCCCTGTGAAATGGCCATTTGAGCTATTCAGTTCAGGGGCAGTCAGGGATGGGCAATGAAATGCTAGCCTTGCCAAAATCCCAAGAATAAATACAAACCAGGTAGATGATCTGCACTCTGTTTCTCACTCTGAAGATACAGCTTGACCCGTTGAGGCTTTTCAGAATTTTCCTTGTTCTTCTGTCCATTTCCTGCATCTATGATTTTCTTTTCCTTTCTTTCTTTCTTTCTTTCCTTCTGTCTTTCTTTCTTTCCTTCTGTCTTTCTTTCTTTCAGCATCCTGGAGATGTGGTCCTACTGGGAAGATTGGTAATTACTGCCTATCCCAATTGCTCCTTTTAATGTTCAGGAAAGATTTTCACCTCATGAGAGTGAAGAAGCTTCCAATATGTGGGTCAAACCATTTTGGATTGTGGCTTGGCAAATTGAATCAGCCTCCCACAGCCTTGTCCATAAGACCATTAGAAGTAAGGTCATTTGGCCCATTGAGTCAACTCCACCATTCAATCATAGCTGACGGGCATTTCAATGCCACTTACTCACATTCTCCCCATATCCCTTAATTCCTTGTGAGATTAAGAATTTATCAATCTCTGTCTTGAAGACATTTATAAGACCATAAGAAATAGGAGTGGAAGTGAGGCCATTCGGCCCATCGAGTCTACTCTGGTTACCTGCTGTTTGACAAAATGGCAAAATCCCTGATCAGGCTCAGAATCTCAGAGCCGTGCGACAGAGGCTAGAGATCCAAGGAAGGGTTTACTGACCTGCTGCACACACAGGATTGCTGCTAATCTCTGGTTTCTAATCTTCAGAACAAGCACTTCAGTACCAGCCTCATGTGTCTCAGCTCCCAACTGAACTCATCAGCGGATTTGATCTCTACTAGGCAGGAACTCTGTGATATTTGCGTTAAAGGGTTGGACTGTACAACCCCTCCTACACTCCTCTCACTGCCATCAGCATAGATGAACATAACAGATACTTATATATAAAATGGGCACCTGCCTGAAAGCGGAGGCAAGATAGCGCAGTGGCTTTCACTGCATTGGAGGAAGGAGAGTGTTCCTATGAGGGGAATACTCTATTCTCATCAGAGACCCATGCCTCAAACCTTTCTAGCCTCTAAAATTTCAGTTCATAGTTTCCTGCCGATACTCACACCCTATTTGCTGGTGTTTACCAGCTAGGCCTAACCAAATACCCCAAGCTCACCCGAACACTGGGATCCATGATACTTCTTCCCTAGTGACTGCCTGCGCTTCCCAGCAGCGGCCACTCTGCGGTTCTGGTGCTGCAGCACGACAGAGCAGGCAACCAATCAATTTGGCCAACAAACTCAAGAAGGCCAGTGTTTCTTGCAGACAGTTAGAGAAATCCCATTCTAAGTGAATTAACTGGAGTATCACTATGGAGCAGCTGTGCTTTTGGGTGGCACGCTGACAGTAGGTTGGGGCATGCAACCTTTGTAAGATCCATGCCCATGTTTCAGCTCAGATAATCAGAGGGCATAGGGTTGTTTTTGTTTTGCTAAAGTAAGGGCCTTGACTGGAACTGCATTGAACTGATCAGCAACAAGATTATTTACTGCAAGCCACAAAGGAAAGAGGCCCATTTTCTGCCACCTAAGCAAGATCTGATTTAAGGCAAGTTCAGCATGGCAGGTCTATGTTTTCAGTTTCAAAGGCAGCGAGCATGTTATTACAGCACAAGTGTAAAAGAACCACACCTAGACTCTGGGAGTTCCTCTGAGCATGCCACCAGGTTTGTTGGCAAGCTCAGTCACCTTGCAACTGTCCCATGTCTACAGCAAGCCATGTCACGTGTGCTCCACCTGGAGGTAAATTCTCTGCTCATCCTTCGTCCTGAGCTGATTTCAAGTTTGTTTCTGTCACTGTCAGTTTGCCATTGCCCTCCATTCTCATGTGTTAAGATTAGAATTAGTTTTAGGGTTACTGTCAGGAATAGGGCAGTGGACAGGGCCCACGTCTACCCCAGTCAGAACAAACCGATGCACTGTTGATGATATTCTGAATCACACATTAGCCATGCAGACAACTGAGCTGACTGTCCCACTGTCCAACAAGCACAAAATGGCATTTGAATGTCAACTGTGCTTCAGCGGGTAGCACCCTTTCTTCAGTATCAGAAGGTTCAAGTCTCACTCCAGTGATTTGAGCACAAAAGTGAGATTGATTCACCAGGATAGTATTGCAACACTTTCAGAGGGGTTGATTTTCAGATAAGATATTAAACATTTGTCGTCTTTGGTAATGGTACCAACAAAAGTTTGAAAAAGAACAAGGATCTCCTTCTCAATGTATAACCTCAAACAATAACATTTACGAGAAAAGGTTATCTGGACAGGATCGCATTGACATTAGTGGTGTTTGCCATTTGTAAAACCTCCTAATGGATTTCCTATGGGTGCAATAGTTGACTGCATTTGAAAAGTAATGCATTTTTGTAATGCATTTTGTAACACACTTGGCTGTGAAAGTTCCTATACACTTTGGTGCAGATCTTCCAATCTCTGGATAGTCAGATGCAAACCCAAAGATATACATCAGGACCTCTCAGAAGGTCCAGTGTGTTAACTCCTCAGGAATTGCATGGAAATTTTGAGCATTCGATGAATAATTCCATGCCAAATGTCTGTGAGCACTGTTCCCACTGGGTTGCGTAGCCACGTGGCCATTCAGAGAGTGCTTGCATGCCGCAAACAGGCCAATCAGCTTACAGACACATTGCCTTGTGGTTCTGAAGGTTGCTTCCATGCGCAGATCTCAAAGTCCCGTGTAACATCAGTAAAACGTAGAGGGACCTTACAGTCTGACCGAGACTCAAATACAAGCAAAATACTGCGGCTGCTGGAAATCTGAAACAGAAACAAAAAATACTCAAGAAACTCAACAGGTCTGTTTGCATCTGTGAAGAGAGAAATGGGGTCTTGATAAAGAGTCATATTGGATTTAAAACATTTACTCTGTTTCTCTCTCCAAAGATGCTGCCAGTCTTTTGAGTTCCTCCAGCACTTTCTGTTTTAATTCTTACTTACTTTAACAGTTAGCATGAAATGTTAGACTCATTAAATCCATGTTTAACTCCTGAGTTAGCTCACATTTATTCACCAGCACTCTGAACAGCTTGTTAAACACCTCAAAGCTTTTTAGTGCATTTGAGAATGAAGAATTAGCAGAATATGACAGCATGTGCTGTAGGAAGGAGGCATGGCTTGTTGAGGATCCTGCGCTCTGAAGAAGGACTCAATGGAAGGTCTCTCCCTATTTCTGAGGATGCAGAGTTCGGGAGTCCCAGCTTGAAATGCTGAGCTCCACCACTGGAGGAGTGGCATGGCAGTTGGAGGGTAATTGGAGAATCTTGCTCTTTCAGTATAATATAAGCATTTCATACACCATCGAACTTCACAGTGAGTATTGAATGGGCATGGTCCTTTCTTGCGGGACATTCATACAGCTGTACAGAAAGGTCAGTACAACAGAAGCAGAAGTAGACCTGATTTACTCTCTATTCATACTTATCTATAGTATAACATTTTATACATAGCATGGGAATCTATACCTAACAGAACAGGATCTCCATTCAAAACCACCAATTTTAATTTCAACCTACAAGATACTCCAGTAAAGGGCATACTAACTGAAGATGCTAGATTTCACATTCAACCCAATCAGAATCCAATAACTTCTCGCCTTTAAACAATGGCTAAACCTTAAACAGATCATTGTTCACAGCAACTTGCCTGGCCTTCAGGACAACACCATACAACCCTGTCATGGCAGGCGCTGCAAGATGTGTCAGAGTGTCAACACAGATACCACCATTACATGTGGGGACACCACCCATCATGTACGTGACAGGTACTCATGTGACTGCCAACATTGTCTATCTCATACGCTGCAGGCAAGGATGCCCTTGGGCATGGTACATTGGTGAGACTGAGCAAACGCTACGGCAACAGATGAATGGACACCGCACAACAATCACCATGCAGGTGTGTTCCCTCCCAGTCGGAGAATACTTCAGCATAGAGTCTGGGACATTCGACCTCTGACCTTCAGGTGACTATCCTCTAAGGTGGACTTCGGGGCAGGCAACAACACAAAGTGGCCAAGCAGAGGCTGATAGCCAAGTTCGGTACCCATGGGGATGGCCTCAACCGGGACCTTGTGTCATACTACAGGTGACCCCACTACACTATACACTCTCTCTCTCTCTCTCTCATACACACGCACACACTTTCACACACACGCTCTTCCAGACCCACACACTCACACAGACCCTCTCTCATACTTAAGCTCTCTCTCGTATCCTCACACACACACACACCCCACACTCATACCCACACATGCACCCTCTCACAGACGTTTACCCACTGACCCACTTGACTCTCTACACATCTACTCACTTATACATCTCATCTGTTTAACCACCTCACCCATCTACCCTGCTCACTCACTCACCCAACTTAATCACTAACCCACCACACTCATCTTCCCACTCATTCACCTTACCTACTTATCCATTCGCTCACTCACCCACATTCTAATTCACCGACATTCACATTCAGCTTTTCAACTTACACATGCCAGCTAGTGCTGTCGAAAGAAGCATAAGACCATAAATGCCTCCAACTCTGAGTTTGAGTCAGAAAATTGAGTCAGTACTTCCACATTACTTACTGGATAGTTACTTACCCAGGCAATGCTAGACAGATTGAAACCTAACCTAACCTTGAGGCAACTACACTACTGAATCCCACCAACCCCTCAAATAGCGCCTGAGTGCATGACTATCTCCTGACCATAAGACCATAAGATCATGAGATATGTGATGATACCGTCACTTTAAAAAAGCTGTTTTGTCCTTGGTGTTTTTCAAGGGAGGTCATGAAGGCAGAGGTGCAGAAATGTCTAGTTTAACAATGGCAAGGGAATGGTCAGTTCTCCCTGTTCATGTTTTTCTAGCTTGGTTTTGTTGTAGTAGTCATGTTATGCTGGAAGGCTGCAAGCTTTAGTGAAGATTCCTGACTGAGCTTTTTCTCCGAAATCTCTTTGGAAGTTGTTCCTTGCTGCCTGTAAGAATCTGTGTTTCAATTGACCTTTTTGCCAAGGGGTGTGTTTATGGGACGTTACTGGATTGGAACGGTTCCTTAGTTAAGTTGCTGTATCGGGTTGGTTAGGTCTTCCAATAGTTAACTTATTCTAAATTCTGTCCTCTTATGTTCGTGTTTCAACTGTAGTGTTTAAATAAATTCTGTTTTGCTTAAAGCCAAGTGGTTTGACCAGCTGCATCACACCTGGAACACCCACTTCACATCTGCCTTTAAAAGAAGAAAAATTAGGCTCTAGGCTACCTTCTTAAAAAATTTAAGGTGGGTCTAGCCTGGTCCATAACAGACATAAGAGCAGAATTAGGCCATTTGACCCATTGAGTTTGTTCTGCTATTCAATCATGGCTGATATATATTTCAATCCCATTCTCCTGCCTTCTCCCTGTAGCCCTTGATCTATTTACCAGTCAATGAGCTATTTATCTCTGCCTTAAGTACACTCAATGACTTGGCCTCCACAACCTGATGTGGTAATGGCTTCCACAGATTCACCACCTCTGGCTCTGCGCTGATCCTTTTTTGTATGGATTTCTACACTGAAGGAATGTCTTGCAAGATGCAACATCAGGAGTCAGATCCTTTTAAGCATAACCAGGTAAATGCACAAATGTTTGACTAATCAGCACTAGATGCAATGGTTCCAATGCTGGCTGAACAATTTGGGCCAATGTACCTTCCTTTTGGAAGAGCTGACATAGATACTAAGAGCTCAATGTCCACTTTAAACATTGTAAGATTCCATAAAGCGCTCAGATCATATCGTGTCAGAGGAGTTCCCATGATATACCTTGGGGCATTCAATATAACTGAATTGAAAGAGAGACCCAGATTCCTGTGTCTTCTCCTCTGAATTGTTTGCTGGTGTAAAGCACTTAATCAAATGATATAATAGTGGGTAGAACACCTCTCCCAATCACCACAGACACACACCACACACACACGCTCACACTCATCATGCATGCACACACATGCGCACACTCGCACACATACACACACACACACTTGCACGTGTACGCATGCACACACATAATCTGCAAACACACATACACTTACACACACACACACATGCATGTATGAGCACCTGCATGCATGCCCATAGGCACACACGAATGCACATGCACACATACATGTGTACACACACATGTCCGCATACACGCACAAACACAAACACACATTCACACCTTGTACATACACCCCTGATTAATTGCAGGCTGAGATGGCCCATGAACAGCCTTCCTGCACTTTTGCCAATTGAGACCGTTAAGCGGGCAATTCACTGAAGGGTCTTATCAGGCTGCCCCTTGCTTGATTATCTGCAGGCCTTCCAGGAGTCCCACGCTCTGCTGGAGTTCACATTCCTTTGGCCTATTAAGTGCCTGAGAGGAACAGGATTTGTTAGACTGTCCTGAAAAGGGGCAATGTCAGGGTTTCACCGAACCTTCAGTCAATCAGCTTCAACCCCTGTCACCACTACAGGATTCTGATTTGAAGCTGGGACAGATGACTGTCTCGATAGTGATGTGTCACGCTTATGGATTCTGTCACATCATGTAGTGAGAGAAAAATGCTTGCATCCTGTAGAACAGTTTTACTAACTCTTCCTAAAAGCTAGCTAAATTATGCATATTGCAGAATTCTCATGATGACATTTCATGGGCAACCACCTGGGTTTGCAAAATTAAGAGAAAGGCATTGATGAAGAATTGGAAATGTATCATGGAGTTAAATGCTAAGTGGCTTCATTGCTCTTCTTTTCCTTGGAAGAGATTCCTAAGTGAGTTAGCTATTTATTTCCTGTTTTTGTCGTAATGAACTACGAACCCTTCTACAGAATTGTAGAATCCTTACAGTGTGGAAACAGGCCATTTGGCCCATCAAGTCCACACTGACCTTCCAAAGAACCCACCCCCATCCTACCCCTGTAACCCTGCATTTCCGACCCAGCCCTGGACACTATGGGAAATTCAGCACGGCCAATCCACCGAGCCTGCACATCTTTGGACTGTAGAAGAAAACCAGAGCACCCGAAGGAAAGCCATGCAGATATGGGGAGAATGTGAAAACTCCGTAATAATAAACTTTCTCATAATAAGCTACATAGTTTGGAGGTAAGCAGATTGATACAATTTTGTCTTAAAATTAATTTGTCGAAAACAACTTGCACTGGCAGTCATGAGATTTTATTAATATTTTACAAACACATAGTAATTTCATTTGCTATGCATGTTATGCATGTGACCCAGAGTAGACGAGTGTCAGGTTTTATTTGCTTCATCGCCACCCAAGAGTTGTGTACTATATTGCTGCATGTGTGGCCTGGCCACTATTTATCTCTTAATCAACCTCATTAAAACAGATTATCTGCTCATTATCTCCCTGTTGTTTGTGGGGAGGGGAGTGTCATTGCTGTGTGCAAATTGGCTGTTGCATTTCTTACCTGGCAGATTCTGAGTTCATCAAGAGTGCTGTATAAATCAAAACTTTACTTCCTTATAGTTTTATTGACACATAAAAAAGGAAACAGAACTATATAAAGGATGGAAAACATTAAAATTAAATTTCGGAATACATTAACAACGTAAATCCTAATCTTATGAGACGATTCCAAGCAGAAGGAGCTGTTGATATTCTGTTAATGTGGCGTTCATTTTCTCTGACACCATTTAGGAATTGGTTTCCAGCAAAAAATAAAATCAGAGTGACAGCCATGAGAAGGCCTGTTTATGGAGTTGTGAGTTCTATTTAAGAAATATCCAGAATGGCAGTTTTGCAGCCTTTGGCAAGGATCTAACGAGTGCATTTGAGTTTATGTTCTTGGTATAATATCATTACATGGTAGACTTCAGTCAATTACATGAACTCTGAAGTGAGTCATGTTCAGGACAGTACATGCCGACGAACGAGAATTAATTAGAAACTCCAAACCCTTAAAGATTAATGAATAACCTTAAAAAATTGTTGCGCAATGTATTTCTGCCTCTTAGCTCACTGCTATTTGCTCAAGCAGGTAGTGCTTCAGTTTAACCCATTACGTTGTTTTGGCGGCCTTTCTTTATTTAGATACTTTTTGTGTGGCGTTTAGAGTCAGATGATGTCAAGACTTGTTGATGTGGGAAGGCTTTTAGCTTTAAAAACACAACAACTCAAGGGCCTTTATGTCAGATTTAAGTAATGGTGTCTGTGCACTGCACCAAATAGGCATTCCCAACCTCACCCTCGGAATTACACCTCCCACTGCACGATGTGACATTTCAGTTTCTAAGATCAGCAATCCTTGCTTAGGTAAAGGGCAACATGCTCATTGTATCATGTTGAGCCAATTTCAATGGTTGTTCCTCTATTTCTTTTCTTTATTATTTTTGAGAGAGAGCAGACAAAAAGAAAGGCATATGACTGGTGACTTATGCCAATCAGTACCCTGCTTTAGGCTGACAACGAAAACCAACTCATGTGTAAGAAGGTGGAAGCAGAATTGGAGTTCTTAATGAGCAAAAATTAAGCAGTAGCATAAAAAGAGACATAATTTAATGGCAGGAAAAACATGCAAATAAAATCCTTAGAATAACAATGGAAAATAGTTTATTAAAAGAAGGAGAGGCTGCAAACTAAATTCTTATTAATAATGAAAGGAAGAGATTAGGATTCAATAGAGGAACAATTGAAACTTAGTCAAATTCCAAACATAAGTGTTCATATTCCAGTAAAAAAAATGAAAGATTGGACAATATTCAGATTACTGGAAAGTTACGAAGAGGGGACATTGAAGTTTCTTTAAGTATAGGAGACTGAAGGGGACCTTATAGAAGTGTAAAAGATCATGAGAGGCATGGATAGGATGTATGCACTCAGTCTTTTTTGTCAGCTTGGAGAATCGAGGACTAGAGGGTATCAGCTTAAGGTCAGCGGGGAAAGAATAAAAGGGAACCTGAGGGGCGACATTTTTACACAGAGGGTGGTACGCACATGGAATGAACTGCCAGCAGATGTGGTTGAGGCAGGTACATTAACAACATTTAAAAGACATTTGGACAAATACATGGATAGGAAAGGTTTAGAAGGATATGGGCCAAGTGCAGGGAAATGGGGTTAGTGTGGACGGACATTTTCGTCGGCTTGGACCAGTTTGGGCCAAAGGGCCTGTCTCCATGCTATAGGACTCTACGCTCTATGACTCTAAGAATAGCTTTAAATTAAGGGGGGGTAGATATAGGACTGAAGTTAGGGGTAGGTTCTTCACTCAGCGAGTCGTAAGTTCATGGAATGCCCTGCCAGCAGCAGTGGTGGACTCTCCCTCTTTATGGGCATTTAAGCGGGCATTGGATAGGTATATGGAGGATAGTGGGTTAGTATAGGTTAGGTGGGCTTGGATCGGCGCAACATCGAGGGCCAAAGGGCCTGTACTGCGCTGTATTCTTCTATGTTCTATGTTCTAATGGAAGAATTTAAGCAAATGGAACAAGAGTTACTAAAAAAGAAGCTTCTTTTAGACACATTTGTACAATGAGGAATAAGAACTAAATTAAGATTAGGATTTCCAATAGGTTTAGGAGGCAACATAACATTAAAGCTTGAAGAATGGAATATCCTTTGTTGTCACGTGTACTCCATTGTAGATGTATAGTGAAAAGCTTTTATAATGTCTGCTCTTATGATGCCATCTGAGGTATTGATTTGACTTTATTATCATGTGTACTGAGGCACAGTGAAAACTTTGTCTTGTGAGCAATACAGGCAGGTCACGTAGTTAAGTAGCATACATAGTAAATAATAGGTAAGCAGCGGCAAAAGCAAAAACCAGGTGCAGGAGAACTTTAAGAGCTTGTGAGTCCATTCAGTATTCTAACAACAGTAGAGTAGAAGCTGTTACGAAACTGGCTAGTGCATGTGTTCAGGTTTCTGCACCTTCTCCCCAATGGTGGAGGTTGTAGAAAAACATTGCCAGGGTGGGATGGATCTTTAAGAATGCTGGCGGCCTTTCCTTGACAGCGGGCCTGGTAGATGGATTCTATAGATGGGAGTTTGGCGTTTGTGATTATCCAGGCCGAGTTCACACTCTCTTTAACCGTCTCCAATCTTGAATGGTACAGTTGCAATACCATGCAGTGATACATCCAGACAGAATGCTCTCGATGGTGCACCTATAAAAATTGGCAAGGGTTTTTGCCATCATGCCAAATTTCCTCAGCTGCCTGAGGAAGAAGAGACATTGTTTTGCCGTTGTAACTAGTGTGTCCACATGAAGAGTCCAAGAAAGGTTGTTGTGGATGACCACTTCAAAGAGCTTGACATTGCCATTTGTGCCACCTCTGTACAGTTAATATGTAGGGGTACATGAGTAACATCCTGCCGAAAATCAATAATGAGTTCCTTGGTTTTGCCGGCATTGAGAGCTAGGTTGTTCTCAGTGCACCATTTTTCCAGGTCTTCCTCCTCCCATCTGTAGTCTGTTCCATTGCCATCTGAGATTTGACCGACTATGGTGGTGTCATCAGCGAACTGGTAAATGGCATTAGTCTGGAATTTGGTGACACAGTCATAGGTATACAGTGAGTACAGTAGGGGGCTGAGTATGCAATCCTGGGTGGCTCCAGTGTTGAGTGTGAATGAGGATGAAATATTGCCCCCAATCCTCACTGATTGTGGCCTGTGGGTCAGGAAACTGAGGATCCAGTTGCAGAGATTGGGCTTAGTCCGAGATCACTAAGTTTAATAACCAGTCTTATGGAGATAATAGTGTTGAAAACTGAATTGTAGTCAATGGTGAGAATTCTCTCATAGCTGTTCTTGGTATCAAGATGTTCTACGGAGGAGTGAAGGGCAAGTCATATTTAATTGACGTGGATCAGTTTGTTCGATAGCATTTGGTGAGGGTCAAGAATAGTGGGAAGGCTCGAGTTGATTAATGCCATGACCAGCCTTTCAAAGCACTTCATGACCACCAAACGTAGGGGCCACTGGGCAGTAGTCATTGAGACATGCTACATGAGCCTTCTTAGGCACAGGGATGATGTTGGCCCTCTTGAAACAGGCAGGAACAGTGGCCTGCTGCAGGCTTGAAGACGTCCAAGCGAAGATCTCTGCCAGTTGATCTGCGCTTGCTCTGAGTGTCTGTCTGGGTCTCTTTAGGTACAAGTACCTAGGTACAAATCTTGGATACAAAAGAGGAATAAAAAGTAGTTGCATTACTTTACAGAGTTTAAAAATTAAGTTAGAAATAAGATATGGTTAAAGGATTGGCATTACAATGAGGTAAAAATTTCAAATGAACATTACGTAATGGCAGATCAACTCTGACTGCACACGTCAGACCCCAGTCCCATCTCTGTCTGTTCCAAGCTTCCAGACCACTGTGTACAGGCACTCAGCTGCTCCAAGGTAAGTTCCAGGAGCCTCCAGCGCCAGTCTCCACCCAGGACTCACTGCCCATGTGTTGCCCTCACTCTTCTGGGACTCACTCTCCCCACCTGCTGCTGTTCCAGGATTCACCTCTGGGGCTAAGGGGAGAGAACAAGATAGAAAAAAATAAAAAAAAAACAAAAAAAAAGAACAGGCAAAGCAGAGGAGCTCTGGCAGGAGTGTTTTACTGTGCCACCAACTTGCTGAAAGGAAATATGTTACATAAGCACTTTGCATTAGTTTTCACAGAGGTGGGATCTGTAAAGTCTAGAAATAGTTGAGGTACGTGTCAAATTGGTCCATGTAGATTCTTAGTTAAGGAAAGTTGAAGTGAATAAGTTCATCCAACTTTGGGTAAACAAATCACAAGAACTTTGGCAGAAGAGAGGGAAGAAGATCAAAGGAAATTAGGATTTTCTCTTAGATTCTACCTAGTTTTGAGGGCTCTTGGATGAATAGGAATGGAACAATGTCATATCATACCAAACTCCCTACCAATTAACATGGCTTCAGTGATTTCTGCAAGCATTATAATGAGCAGCAAAATTCAAACTGCTTATTAACAATGGAATAATATTACATATTACAACTTTCAATAATAATGTCAAAGCAATGCTGGCACAAGGAATGCCAACTCACTTTTGACATCCAAAACGCCTGTGGCATTTAAAACATCTTTGTTAAAAGATGCAATCAAGCACAAAGTGAAATGCATTCCAGAGTCCCATGATTTTTATATTTTCTTCACATAAATAATTTATCTTCCTCATCTACCCTTGATACAAACCCCTGAGTTGTTATTTTCCTCAGGTTTTGAAGCAGACTCCATAGTGACGTGCCCTGCCAGGGGTCTGCAAGAATTGTTCTTATTCGTTCATGACCAGTGGATGTAGGTTTGCTCACTGAGCTGGAAGGTTCATTTTCAGATGTTTCATCACCATACTAGGTCATCTTCAATGACCCTCTGGATGAAGTACTGCTGATGATTCCTGTTTTCTATTTATATGTTTGGGTTTCTTTGAGTTCTTTTCTTGAAGTGTTGCAGTCTATGTGGTGTATGCACATTTGTGGTGTCAGGAGCTCCAGGTTTTTGACTCATTAACAGTGAAAGAATGACAGTTTATCAGTACATTAGGAGTAAGAGGATGACTTAGGAAATACCTGGCCAATCAGAGATGTATATGGTAACAAATGTGGGTGCTAAAGAGGTGTACGAGGTTTTAAAGAGGTATTTTGTATCTGTCTTCATAAAAGAGAGGAATGATGTGGACTTTCTAGATAAAGACGGGGAGTGTGATATATTAAGTAGACTAAGAATAATGAGAAGGAAAGTTCTGGATGCCTAATATCCTTGATAGTGGATAAGTCATCAGGAGCCAATGACATGTATTTAAGGATGTCAATAGAATCCATGGAACAAATATCAGAGACTCTGAGGATAATTTTCCAATCCTCACTTGATACAGATGGGGTACAAGTGAGTTGGAGATCTGCACAAATTGGACAGTTTGTTTAAAAGGTGATGAAGAATAGGCCAAGTAGGTACTAGTTGGTTGATCTCAGTGCCGGGCAAAGTATTGGAATTAATATTCAGAAAAATGATTAATTATTACTTGGAGAAGCATAGATTCATCAGGGATAGACAGCATGCTTTTTATTAACTGAAGGGTGTGTCTTACTAGCTTAATTAAATGTTTTTGAGAAATTAATAAGGAGGATAGACAAGGGTGGTGCAGTGGATGTTGTCAGTATGGATGTTAGTCAGGCATTTGACAATATTCCACGTAGCAGACTGTTAAGATACAGAGAATCGTGGTGAATTAGATCCAGAATTGACTCAGTGGTAGAAAGCAAAGGGTAATGGTTGACAGATGATTTTGTGAATGGAAGGTGCTTTCCAGAGATGTTCTCCAAGGCTCAGTTTGAGTTGCTTGCCTTTGTGGCATATATCAATGATTTAGACTTAAATGTAGGAGAAATGATTGAGAAATTTGCAAATGACATAACAATTGGCTGGGTAGTTGGCAATGAAGACAATACCTTTTGATTACGGGAACATATTAATTTTGGCTGAGTGGGCAGGAAACTGGGAAATGGAAATAAATCGGGAGAAGTGCGAATTATGCATTTGGGAAGGGCAATCAAAGTTTGGGAATATATTATAAATAGAAAGATACTGAGAAGGTTAGAGGAAGTAAGAGACTTTAAAATGCATGTACGCAGATCTTTGAAGGTGGCAGGAGATAAGGTAGTGAAGAAGGCATATGTGTTGCTTTCCTTCATTGGATGAACTATTGAACACAAAAGCAGAGATACAATACTGGAACTATATAAGAGACTGGGTTAGGCCAAAGCTGGAGTCTTGTGGACAGTTCTGATCACCAGATTACAGGAAGGATACTTTGCTCTCTCTCTCTCTAGAGAGAGAGAAAGAGGGAAAGAGAGCAAGAGATAAAGATAGAGTACTGATGAAATTCACAAGAATGTGGCCAGGACTTGAAAATTGCAGATATGTGGAAAACAATTGATAGGATATTGTTATTTTCCTTTGACTGAGGAGGCTGAGGAGTGATTTAATTGAAGTGTGAGGCTCAGAGTGTATAGGGAAGTTCTGTTTCCCACAGCATTGATGTCATGAAATATCAGTAATGTCACTGAAAATGATTGGACCTTGGATACTACTCTATGGAACTCCTACAGTGATGCTGTGGGCCTGACATGATCATCCTGAAACAGGCACAACCAAATTCCTATGTGCTCAATATAACTAACCCAGTGGAAGTATTCCTCCTGTTAACAATTTTGCTAGGGTTTCTCATGGCACACTCAGTCAAATGTCATATGGTGCCTGGTGTAGTGGTTAATGGCCTTGCCTTAGAATCAGAAGGTGTGCGTTTAAGTAACACCAACCCTGGAAGTGTGTCATAATTACTATGGGGCATTGATTTGATTGGTAGAAGGATTAGAAGAGATATATAGAGAAACATTTTACATCAGAAGATGATGGTTGTCTCAATTCGTGGTTGAGGCAAAAACTCTCAACTCATTTAACCACATCTGTATCTGCACCTGAGGCATTGTACCCTGCAAGGCCAAGAACCAGGTATTGTTCATGAGATTAGAATAGGTGGCTAGTTCAGCCACTTCAGATATGATGGGTAAGAAGCTTCTTTTTGTGCTTAAACCTTTCTATATTTTTATGGTTCTACATTTCTAAGTCAGAGTATTGTATGATGTGAAGGGGAACTTACAAGTAATGATGTTCCATGCGCCTGCCACCATTGAACCTCTAAGTAATACAGCATGAGGGTTTGGGAGGTACTGCAAAGGGAGTCTTGGTGAGTTGCTGCAGTGGATTGAGTAATTGGTACGCATTGCTGCTACTCTGAGTCTGTGATGGAGGGAGTGAAATTTAAGCTGGTTCATGGGTTGTCGATCAAGTAGGTTGCTTATTCTTGGGTGATATTATGATTCTTGAGTGTTTTTGGAACTGCATTCATCCTAACAAGTGAGGATTGTTGTGTCTTGCTCTTTACAAACACCTTATAGTTGGTGGATAATCTTTGGAGAGTCAGTTGATGATTGCCTCGCCAAAGGTTTTGTAGCCTCTGATCTGCTCTTGCAGTTATTGGCCAATGGTTTTGTCAGAATATGATGGTGATGGTAACACCATTAAATGTGAAGGAAAGATGTTTAAGTTTTCTCTTGGAAGATGCAGTCATTTTCTGACAATTGTGTCATATTAATGTTGCTTGTCATGCATTCTGTCAAGTCTGAATGTTGTTCAGGTCTTGCTGTACCTGGGTGTGGTCTGCTCATTAAATGAGGAGGTGCAAACTGAATTGAATGCTGTATAAACATCAGTGAATAACCCACTTCTGATTTTTGAGAAAAGCAGGTCATTAATGATGTTACTGAAAATGATTGGACCTTGGAAACTACATTGTGGAACTCCTGTCGTGATGCTCTGGGCCTGAGATAATTATCCTGAAACAAGTTCAACCATCTTTCTATGTGTTCAGTATAACTAACCAGTGGAAGTTTTCTTCTGCGTTGAGTTGTCATCTCATAAAATCTGACAGAGATGCTTGAGACCACTGGAACTTGGGAACAGATAATGATTGCAAATTAATTAATGGATATTTGGGTGAGCACTTGCCTTAGTGTAGATTTGTGGGGGGATGGATTCTTTTGGAAGAATGGTGCTGCCCCTACCTCTGAGTGATACGGCATAAGGCATAGGTTTAAGCTCCACCTGCACCAGAGATGTACCATAACCTGGCTGAATAAGTCATTTAAAATGTCAATGTATGTATGTAATGAGTAATCAGTGTTGGTTGAGGGTGTTGTGGTGTAGTGGTAGTGTCCTTGCCTTAGAGTCAGAAGGTGTTTAAGTACCACCAACCCTGGAGGTGTGTCAGAGCATATCTGAACAGATTGATTAATTTGTTGGAGCTTGTGAACCATGCAAAGAAATAAAACTCTGATTAGAAAGCTATACACTTGGACTCTGTCTAATTAGCTTTTAAGCTCAGGCATTTAACATGCTGGTCAATGGGCAGTTTTAAAAAAATGTATTCAATCTCTCTTGGCAACTTAGAGCAGTGGGAATGGAGGCTAGGGTTTTTGCATGCTCCTCTTGCAGAATGTGGGAGGTAAGGGTCACCATTATTGTCCCTGCTAACTTTGCCCGTGAGAAGAGCACCCAACTCCAGCTCCTCACAGACTCAATATGTAGATAGGCCGACTAGAAGGGAGGTCATATTGAATTTGATGCTTGGCAATGAACCAGGGCAGGTGTCAGATCTCTTGATCGGAGACCTTTTGGTGATAGTGATCACAATTCTGAGCTTTACTACAATCATGGAGAGGGATAGAAGCAGACGATATGAGAAAGTATTCAACTGGGGAGGGGGAATTACAATGCTATTAGGCAACAAGTATGGAACATAAGTTGGGAACAGAAGTTCTCAAGGAAATGAATGACAGAAATGTGGAGGTTTTTTCGGGAACACTTGCTGATAGTGCTAGATAGGTTTGTCGCACTGAGGCAAGGAAGGGTTGGTAGGGTGAAGTCAAGAGGAAGAAGGAAGCTTACTTATGATTGAGGAGGCAAGGATCAGACAGGGCTCTAGAAGGTTACAAGGCATACAGAAAAGAACTGAAGAATGGACTTAGGAATGCTAGAAGGGAAGGATTAAGGAAATGGCATTCTACACTTATGTGAGGAGCAAGACGATGGCCAGAGTGAGGATAGGGCTGATCAAGGATAGTGGAAGCAACATGTGCCTGGAGTCTGAGGCCTTAGGGGTCGTCTTGAATGAATACTTTGCCTCAGTATTTACTACTAAGAGGGACCTTGATGTTTGCGAAGACAGTGTAAAACAGGGTGATATGCTATAACCCCTGGGCAAGTTGGAATATACCCAAGGTTACTACAGGAAATGAGAGAAGAGATTGCTGTGCCTTTGGCGATGATCTTTGCATCCTTACCGTCCAGAGGAGTAGTGCCAGATGATTGGAGGGTGGCAGATGTTATTCCCTTGTTCAAGAAAGAGAATAGGGATAATCTTGGGAATTACAGACCAGTCAGATTTACATCTGTGGTGAGCAAACTATTTGAGAGGATCCTGAGAGAAGGATTTATGATTACTTGGAAAACAATAGTTTGATTAGAGATAGTCAACTTGGCTTTGAGAGGGGCAGGGCATACCTCACAAGCCTTATTGAATTCTTTGAGGATGTGATAAAACAAATTGATTAAGGTGGAGCAGTGGATGTAGTGTACATGGATTTTAGCAAGGCGTTTGATAAGGTTCCCCCATGGTAGGCTCATTCAGAAAGTAAGGAGACATGGGATACAGGGAAATTTGGCTGTCTGGATACAGAATTGGCTGGCCATAGAAGACAGAAGGTGGTGGTAGATCAAAAGTATTCAGCCTGGAGTTTGGTGACCAGTGGTGTTCTGGGACCTCTGTTCTTTCTGATTTTTAGAAATAACTTGGATGAGGAAGTGGAAGGGTGGATTAGTAAGTTTGCCAATGACACAAAGATTTGTGGAGTTGTGGATAGTGTGGATACCTGTTGTAGATTGCAACAGGACATTGACAGGATACAGAATTGGGCTGTTAAGTGGCGGATGGAATTCAACCTGGAAAAATGTGAAGTGATTCATCTTGGAAGGCTGAATTTGAATGCAGAATACAGGGTTAGAGTCAGGATTCTTGGTAGTGTCACTTATACCTTATTCTAGCTTTGATCAAAATCTGGACAGAAGAGCTGAATTTAAGAGGTGAGGTTAGAATGACTGCCCTAGGGCCCTCTTGTGGAACAGTAGTAGTGTCGTTACCCCTGGACAAGGAGGCATGGGTTCAAGTCCAATTTATTCCTGAGGTGTGTAATAATATCTCTGAGGAGGCTTTGATTAGAAAAATGTAGTCGTGAGAAAAGAATAAAAATGGACATAGAACAGTACAGCACAATACAGGCCCTTTGGCCCTCGATGTTGTGCCAACTTTTTATCCTACTCTACCTTTCATTTTACTATCATCCATGTGCATATCCAAGAGTCATTTAAATGTCCCTTGTTTATCTGACTCTACTGCCACCTCTGGCAGTGCATTCCATGCACTCAGCACTCCCTGTGTAAAGAACCTCCTTAAACCTTCCTCTAATCACCATAAAATTATGCACCCCTGTGAAAGTCTTTTCCGCCATGGGAATAAGTCCCTGTCTATATACTGCATCTATGCCTATCATCCTCTTGTACATCTCTATCAAAACGCCTCTCACCCTTCTACGCTCCAATGAGAAAAGCCTTAGCTCCATCAACTTTTCTTCATAAGACATGCCCTCCAGTCTAGGCAGCATCCTAGTAAATCTCCTCTGCACCCTCTCTAAAGCTGTACAAGAAGGGTAGTAGGGACATTCCAGGTAACTACAGACCAGTGAGCCTGACATCAGTGGTGGGAAAGTTGCTGGAGAAAGTACTGAGGGATAGAATCTATTTATATTTGGAAGAGAATGGGCTTATCAGTGATAGGCAACATGGTTTTGTATGGGGTAGATTGTGCCTTACCAACTTAATAGATTTCTTTGAGGAAGTGGCCAAGTTGATAGATGAAGGAAAGGCTGTGCATGTCATGTACATGGACTTTAGTAAGGCATTTGATAAGGTTCCCCATGGTAAACTAATGGAGAAAGTGGAGTCACATAGTGTGCAGGGTGTTCCAGCGCCATGGATAAAGAACTGGTTGAGCAACAGGAGGCAGAGAGTAGTAGGTGAAGGGAGTTTGTTGAAATGGTGAAAGGTGACCAGTGGTGTTCCAAGGAGTCAGTGCTGAGGCAACTCTTGTTTGTGATATACATAAACAATCTGGAAGAGGGCATTGGTGGTCTGATCAGTAAGTATGCAGATGACACGAAGATTGGTGGAGTAGCAGAAAGCATAGGGGACTGTCAAAAAATTCAGGAGAATATAGATAGACTGGAGAGTAAGGTGGAGAAGTGGCAGATGGAATTCAATCCAGACAAATGTGAGGTATTGCATTTTGGAAAGTCTAATTCTAGAGTGAACTATACTGTAAACGGAAAAGCCTTGGGAAAAGTTGATGAGCAGAGAGATCTGGAAGTTCAGGTCCATTGTACTCTGAAGTTGGCTGCACAGGTGGATACAGCAGTCAAGAAGGCATATGGTATGCTTGCCTTCATCAGATGGGGTATTGAGTATAAGAGTTGAAACTTTATTGCTGGAACAGCACAGCAGGTCAGGCAGCATCCAGGGAACAGGAGATTCGACGTTTCGGGCACAGGCCCTTCTTCAGGAAACTTTCTCCTATTGAGTATAAGAGCTGACAGGTCATATTAAAATTGTACAAGACATTGGTTTGGCTGCATTTAGAATACTGTGTATAGTTATGGTCACCACATTACCAAAAGGATGTGGACACTTTGGAGAGGGTGCAGAGAGGGTTTTCGAGGATGTTGCCTGGTATGGAAGGTGCTAGCTATGAAGAGCGGTTGAGTAGGTTAGGATTGTTTTCATTAGAAAAAGGGAGATTGAGGGGGCACCTGATTGAGGTCTACAAAATCATGAAGGGTATAGACAGGGTGGCTAGTGATAAGCTTTTTCCCAGATTGAGGGACTCAATAACGAGCGGACACACATTGAAGGCAAGAGGAGAAAAGTTTAAGTGGGATACATGTGGCAAGTACTTTCCATAGAGGATGGTAGGTACCTGGAATGCGTTGCCAGCAGAGGTGGTAGAGGCGGGCACGGTAGATTCATTTAAGGTGCGTCTGGACAGATGCATGAGTAGGTGGGGAGCAGAGGGATATAGATGCTTAGGAATTGGGAGAGAGGTTTAGACAGTGGATTTGGATTGGCACAGGCTTGGAGAAAAGAAGGGCCTGTTCCTGGGCTGTAAATTTTCTTTGTTCTTTGTTAATTTTCAGTAAGTGCCATTTGATAGTACTTTTGATAATACATTCCAATTCTTTGCTGATGATTGAGAACAGTCTGATTTAGAGTTGTCTAAATTGTCCAGATTGACTTTATCCTGCTTTTAGTGGACAGGACGTACCTGGGTAATTTTCCTTTGCAGTATTATGTACTTCTTGTCAGATGTGGAAGTTTAAAGAGAGTTTAAGGGTTTCTGCTGATTATATCTGCCATAAATGCTGTTGGATGCGAATCTTATCAGATCGAGTGGATTGGTTGGAGAGACAAATAGAAGCGATGAGGAATTTGCAACAGCAAAAGTATGTGATGGATGGCAGTTATAGGAAGGGGGGAAAGTCTCAGATACAGTCACATAGATGGGTTAACTCCAGGAAGGGTAAGAGAGGTAGGCACCTAGGCAGGAGTCTTTTGTGGATATACCTATTTCAAACAGGTATGCTGTTTTGGAAAATGTAGGGGGTGATGGATTCTCAGGGGAACGTAGCACGAAGAGCCAAGTTTCTGGTATTGAGACTGGCTCTAATGAAACGAGGGGTATGTTAGTTTCCAAGAGATCAATTGTGTTAGGGGATGCTGTAGTCAGAGGTACAGACAGATGTTTCTGTGGCCAGCAGAGAAAAAGCAGAATGGTGTGTTGTTTCCCTGGTGCCAGGATCAAGGCTGTCTCAGAGAGGGTGCAGAATGTTCTCATGGGGGAGAGGGGCCAGCAAGAGGTCATTGTCCACATTGGAACCAACGATATAGGAAGGGAAAAGGTTGAGATTTTGAAGGGAGATTACAGAGAGTTAGGCAGAAATTTAAAAAGGGGTTCCTCAAGGGTAGAAATATCTGGATAACTCCCAGTGCTACGAGCTAGTGAGGGCAGGAATAGAAGGATAGAGCAGATGAATGCATGGCTGAGGAGCTGGTCTATGGGAGAAGGAGTCACATTTTTGGATCATTGAAATCTCTTTTGGGGTAGAAGTGACCTGCACAAGACGGATGGATTGCACCTAAATTGGAAGGGGACTAATATACTGACAGGGAAATTTGCTAGAACTGCTTGGGAGGAATTAAACTAGTAAGGTGTGGGGGTTGGGACCCAGGGAGATAGTGAGGAAAGAGATCAATCTGAGACTGGTACAGTTGAGAAGAGAAGTGAGTCAAACAGTCAGGACAGGCAGGGACAAGGTAGGACTAATAAATTAAATTGCATTTATTTCAATGC
Organism: Chiloscyllium plagiosum; assembly: GCF_004010195.1. NCBI lineage: Eukaryota > Metazoa > Chordata > Chondrichthyes > Orectolobiformes > Hemiscylliidae > Chiloscyllium > Chiloscyllium plagiosum. Next base: position 47,522,412 of record NC_057729.1, read on the forward strand.
AAGAGGCCTAACAGGGAAGGCAGATGAACTCAGGGCATGGTTAGGAACATGGGACTGGGATATCATAGCAATTACGGAAACATGGCTCAGGGATGGGCAGGACCGGCAGCTTAATGTTCCAGGATACAAATGCTGCAGGAAGGATAGAAAGGGAGGCAAGACAGGAGCGAGAGTGGCATTTTTGATAAGGGATAGCATTACAGTTGTGTTGAGGGACGATTTTCCCGGAAATACATCCGGGGAAGTTATTTGGATGGAACTGAGAAATAGGAAAGGGATGATCACCTTATTGGGATTGTATTATAGACCCCCTAATAGTCAGAGGGAAATTGAGAAACAAACTTGCAAGGAGATCTCAGCTATCTGTAAGAATAATAGGATGGTTACGGTAGGGGACTTTAAGTTTCCAAACATCGACTGGGACTGCCATAGTGTTAAGGATTTATTTGGAGAGGAATTTCTTAAGTGCGTACAAGACAATTTTCTGATTAAGTATGTAGATGTACCTACTAGAGAAGGTACAAAACTTGACTTACTCTTGGGAAATAAGGCAGGGCAAGTGACTGAGGTGTCAGTGGGGGAGCACTTTGGGGCCAGCGACCATAATTCTATTTGTTTTAAAATAGTGATGGAAAAGGATAGACCAGATCTAAAAGTTGAAGTTCTAAATTGGAGAAAGGCCAATTTTGACGGTATTATGCAAGAACTTTCAAAATTCTGGATCAGTGGTGCTGGAAGAGCACAGCAATTCAGGCAGCATCCGACGAGCAGCAAAATCGACGTTTCGGGCAAAAGCCCTTCATCAGGAATAAAGAAGAACTTTCGAAAGCTGATTGGAGGCAGATGTTCGCAGGTAAAGGGATGGCTGGAAAGTGGGAAGTCTTCAGAAATGAGATAACAAGAATCCAGAGAAAGTATATTCCTGTCAGGGTGAAAGGAAAAGCTGGTAGGTATAGGGAATGCTGGATGACTAACGAAATTGAGTGTTTGGTTAAAAAAAAGAAGGAAGCATATGTCAGGTATAGACAGGATAGATCGAGTGAATCCTTAGAAGAGTATAAAGGAAGTAGGAGTATACTTAAGAGGGAACTCAGGAGGGCAAAAAAGGGACATGAGATAGCTTTGACAAATAGAATTAAGGAGAATCCAAAGGGTTTTTACAAATATATTAAGGACAAAAGGGGAACTAGGGAGAGAAAGGGCCCCTCAAAGATCAGCAATGCGGCCTTTGTGTGGAGCCACAGAAAATGGGGGAGATACTAAATGAATATTTTGCATCAGTATTTAAGGTGGAAAAGGATGTGGAAGATATAGACTGTAGGGAAATAGATGATGACATCTTGCAAAATTTCCAGATTATAGAGGAGGAAGTGCTGGATGTCTTGAAATGGTTAAAGGTGGATAAATCCCCATGACCTGGTCAGGTGTACCCTAGAACTCTGTGGGAAGCTAGAGAAGTGATTGCTGGGCCTCTTGCTGAGATATTTTTGTCATCGATCTTCACAGATGAGGTACCGGAAGACTGGAGGATGGCAAACGTGGTGCCACTGTTTAAGAAGGACAGTAAAGACAAGCCAGGGAACTATAGGCCGGTGAGTCTGACCTCAGTGGTGGGCAAGTTGTTGGAGGGACTCCTGAGGGACAGAATGTACATGTATTTGGAAAGGCAAGGACTGATTAGGGATAGTCAACATGGCTTTGTGCATGGGAAATCATGTCTTACAAACGTGATTGAGTTTTTTGAAGAAGTAACAAAGAGGATTGATGAGGGCAGAGCAGGAGATGTGATCTATATGGACTTCAGTAAGGCGTTCGACAAGGTTCCCCATGGGAGACTGATTAGCAAGGTTAGATCTCATGGAATACAGGGAGAACTAGCCATTTGGATACAGAACTGGCTCAAAGGTAGAAGACAGAGGGTGGTGGTGGAGGATTGTTTTTCAGACTGGAGGCCTGTGACCAGTGGAGTGCCACAAGGATCGGTGCTGGGTCCTCTACCTTTTGTCTTTTACATAAATTATTTGGATGCGAGCATAAGAGGTACAGTTAGTAAGTTTGCAGATGACACCAAAATTGAAGATGTAGTGGACAGTGAAGAGGGTTACCTCAGATTACAACAGGATCTGGACTAGATGGGCCAATGGGCTGAGAAGTGGCAGATGGAGTTTAATTCAGATAAATGTGAGGTGCTGCATTTTGGGAAAGCAAGTCATAGCAGGACCTATACACTTAATGGTAAGGTCCTAGGGAGTGTTGCTGAACAAAGAGACCTTGGAGCACAAGTTCATAGCTCCTTGAAAATGGAGTCGCAGGTAGATAGGATAGTGAAGAAGGCGTTTGGTATGCTTTCCTTTATTGGTCAGAGTATTGAGTACAGGAGTTGGGAGGTCATGTTGCGGCTGTACAGGACATTGGTTAGGCCACTGTTGGAATATTGCGTGCAATTCTGGTCTCCTTCCTATTAGAAAGATGTTGTGAAATTTGAAAGGGTTCAGAAAAGATTTACAAGGATGTTGCCAGGTTTGGAGGATTTGAGCTATAGGGAGAGGCTGAACAGGCTGGGGCTGATATCCCTGGAGCGTCAGAGGCTGAGGGGTGACCTTTTTAGAGGTTTACAAAATTATGAGGGGCATGGATAGGATAAATAGACAAAGTCATTTCCCTGGGGGTGGAGAGTCCAGTAGTAGACGGCATAGGTTTAGGGTGAGAGTGGAAAGATATAAAAGGGATCTAAGGGGCAACATTTTCACGCAGAGGGTGGTACGTGTATAGAATGAGCTGCCAGAGGATGTGGTGGAGGCTGGTACAATTGCAACATTTAAAAATCATTTGGATGGGTACATGAATGGGAAGGTTTTGGAGGGATATGGGCCAGGTGCTGGCAGGTGGGACTAGGTTGGGTTGGGATATCTGGTCGGCATGGACGAGTTGGATCAATGGTCTGTTTCCGCGCTGTACATCTCTATGACTCTATCACTCAGTGAAAAGCCAGCTTGGAAATACAAAGAAGCCTGACACATTGAATTCTATTACAACAATTGCCTTCGGATAGCAAAACTGAGAGAAACAATTATGAACTGGTAACCATAAGGAATAACAAGTTTTCTTTCTTTTTTCTCTCTCCCTCCCCTAGTATCACTCATTATCTTTGAGGACAGTATATTGTAAAATACCAAATTAGGGAAAAAAATCGACAAGAATCATAGAATCCTGTCAGTGTGGAAGTAGGCCATTTACCTCACCGCCCTTCTGAACAGCATCCCACCCAGACCCACCTCTCCTACCTTATCCCTGTAACTCTGCATTTCCCATGGCTAATCCACCTAACCTGCACATCCCTGGAAGCTTTGAGAAATTTAACATGGCCAAAGAATTCAAAAATATCTAAGAACTTCCTTCCTGCTAAGGATACCAGTCAACAATTAACCATCTATGGTGTCAGACTTAAAATCTCATAGTTCAAGCATCCTGAGAATGTTTAAAAATAAGTTGTCTTTATTCTTAAAGTCTGTGCCAGACACTTTATTCTTCCAAACTTGGGCGGCATGGTGGCACAGTGGTTAGCACTACTGCCTCACAGTGCTAGAGACCCAGGTTCAATTCCCACCTCAAGTGACTGTCTGTGGGGAGTTTGCACATTCTCCCTGTGTTTGCGTGGGTTTCCTCCCACAGTCCAAAAATGTGCAGGTTAGGTGAATTGGCCATGCTAAATTGCCTGTAGTGTTAGGTGTAGGGGAAATGGTCTGGGTGGGTTGATCTTCAGAGGGTTGGTGTGGACTTGTTGGGCCAAAGGGCCTGTTTCCACACTGTAAGTAATCTAATCAAACTTGTTTTGTGTGTGTTATTTTCTCGTAATAAAATTCTTTCTTTCACACAAGGAAATTTTGTAATTGGCTTTTTCATTTTGATCAAAATAATTTTTAAAATTAATTTTATTAAATAATGTGTGGTAATAGTATGCAATGTGGTTGACTTTTAATTGCCCCCTGAAACAGCCAAGCGAGCCACTCAGTTCAAGGGCCAATGAGAAATGGAAAGTAACTGTTCATCTGTCCACTGACACCCACATTCTAGGAAAGGACAAAATATTCAGAAGAAACATCTTCAGCTTCGAGTGGTAATAATGTAGAACTATAGCAAGGTGTAGTTGAAGTGAATAGTATGGATGTACTTCAGAGGAATATAGAAAAGGATATGAAAGAGAAGGGAATAGAAAGTGATGGTGGTAGATTTAGATGAGAAAAGATCGAAAGAAACCTGAGTAGAAAAACATTCAGAGCCAGATGCTGGAATTCTGTGCCCTATATATTATGTATTGCTATGTATGCCATTTTGTTCTGTTATATATTTTCTTCACATTCTGCTATTCTTGCTCTGTTTTGTTAACTTGCCATTTTTGTAAATTCCAAGACTCCTTGTGTTTGACCAAGCTTTCATAGCTTAGTCCCCACATACATTTTTATGCATTTGTTCCCAGAACCCAAAACTCTTTCCTCCCTTGATGATAAGCATTTGATTATCAGCCTTCCCTTTTCTTGTTGAAATATTTCCATTGCTGATCTATGATTTTATTTGCACCTCTCTTTTGCCATTTCTTTCTGACAAGGTCCTTTTGACTTTGCTTATCATGTTTTGTATCCAATGAGAATTATTTTTCTCCTTCTCTTATCCTTACACGATAGTTGATTTTTATCACATGCTCAAAATGGGTCTGGAATTAGTGAGATGAGTCTACCCAAAGCCAGCCTCACAGACCTGAATCAATCTCAGGTTCAGAGTTTATCAACATCAGTTGTGGTAATTAGTAGGCAGATTGTCGCACAAGGCAATTAATAAATCTACAGGCCCCATGAGAGATAAAAGTGAGTGGTAAAAGGAGGAGATGGTGGTGATGTCAGGCAATGGTATGCAATGTGTGAGACTGCATACCTGTTCCACTTGAGCCCCACAATAATCCAAATTCCAACATCCTCCCAACTCCCAAAGAGTCCCATATATTCTTCAAATAGACTCTGATTGGCAAATGCAAGCAACTTCGTGCCTTTTTTTGGGCTGGCCTACTTGAAAATTCTATAAAAAGGCAAAATGGGTGGGTTAACATTGAATGGATGTCCAAACACTAACTGACCACATTTTTCAAATATGTATCCCTCAAATTTAGAATGTTTATTCTCATCTCAAGAATTTTAAGGATACTTCATTAAATGCAAAATTTATGAAAATTGAAATCGCCAAGTGTCCATCTATTAGGAAAATGATATGATGAGGATATTGTCTTCCATCTAAGCTAGAAAGATTGCTGATCTTGGAAATGACAATGTCTTTTCTGTGCAATGATAGTTATCCTTCTGAGGGTGTGGTTAGAAAAGTTAGCTAAGAAAGTGTACAGAGGGCATTACCCTAAATGTCACCTAAGTTTCTGGAGTTATGTTGTTTTCAAAAATGAGAAAACTTCTCATGCCCATTATATGCTGCTCATCTTCTCACTTTATAACTCACATAAGCAAATCTAAATCATAAAATACCACAAATAAGGCCATAACAAAGGTTGAGACAACAGCATCACAGGGTAATAACAGCCAATCAGAGAGGGACATTAAAACAAAGAACAGCACGGTGGCTCAGTGGTTAGTTAGCCCTGCTGCCTCACAGCACCAGGGACCCGGGTTCAATTCCAGCCTTGGGCAACTGTCTGTCTGGAGTTTGCACATTCTCCTCATGTCTGTATGAGTTTCCTCTGGGTGCTCCAATTTGTTCCCATAATCCTAAAATGTGCAGTTTAGGCGAATTGGCGATGCTAAATTGCCCATAGTGTTCAGTGATGTGTCGGTTAAATGTGTTAGTCAGGGGTAAATGTAGAGTAATAGGGTAAGGGAATGGGTCTGGTTGGGATACTCTTCAGAGGGTTGGTGTGGACTCATTGGGCCAAAGGGCCTGTTTCCACACTGTAGGGATTCTATGAAATAACCTATACTCAGTGGGTTAATTTGAAGATTAATCAAGTGACTTCTCGGCATTTGACCTTTTCCATCCAAGTACTCTGAGAGCAATTGCTTGTCCCTGAGATTTACAACAATGAACGAGACATCTTAAGGCCGAGAGAACAAGGGCAACACCGCTCGGAGTCTGAAGTTTAATGTGTTTTACAGGAAATCCCAAGGAGGAGCCTCACAATTTTGAGTGAGGGAATAAATCTTGTCAACGCCTCAAGGATTTCGTGAGAGTACTCGTGTGGGATGAATGTAACCTTTTCAGTGATTACTAAGTTAAATACGTTCAGTTACTGAGTCATTTCAAGTTTGATCGCCGATCTTTATGAGATTAGCTGATCTCAGCTATATTAACTTGACTTCAACAATTTTACAGTTGAGGTGAGGTGTTCTGTCTTTCCCTATTCATGCTTTCAAAATATTATGTCATTTTCTGTACAATGAATTGCATCTCTTACTATCTGCTCATGCTGCCAGTCTGTCCAGGCAGGGTCAACATTTGCCTCGAAAACTTATAGAATACCATGTACCACATCTTTATCATCTGTTCGAACACTATCATCTTTATTCTCTGCTCATTATCTTCCATCAAGTTTTCTGCATGAGGCCACATTCTGTTTAATTTTAGGTAACATTATCCTGGCATAATTCTGTTCCATGTTATCTTATGAAATGCTTTTGAAAATCTATTAAAAACTGTATATACCACACTTGCTGTAAGTACTTGCATTTCTGAATTCTATAGGACTTGTTAAATTGGACTAATCTCTGGATATTTATTAAGGTCTTATCTTAACCGAAGTACTAAGTAATTTCATGGCATATTAGAATTAGAATGCCTACAGTGTTGAAACAGGCCCTTCAGCCTAAAAAGTCCACACTGACCCTCCGAAGAGTAACCCATCCAGACCCACTCCCCACCCTATATTTGCTCTTATATTACACACTTTAATATTTTTGAAACAATTGAAATAACATAAGGGTGTAGTTTCCTCACATCTTTGTCTCCTTTGATGCGGGATGTTACATTGGCATCTATCCCTCATAGAATCATAGAGATGTACAGCATGGAAACAGACCCTTCGGTCCAACGCATCCATGCTGATCAGATATCTCAACCCAATCTAGTCCCACCTGCCAGCACCTGGCCCATATCCCTCCAAACCCTTCCTATTCATATAACCATCCAGATGTCTTTTAAATGTTGCAATTGTACTAGCCTCCATCACTTCCGCTGGCAGCTCATTCCATACCACCCTAAACCTATGCCTTCTAGTTCTGGACTCCCTCACCCCACGGAAGAGACTTTGTCTATTTATCCTATCCATGTCCCTCATGATTTTATAAACCTATACAAGATCACCCCTCAGCCTCCGACACTTCAGGGAAAACAGCCCGAGCCTATTCAACCTTTCCAAATAGCTCAAATACTCCAACTCTGGCAATATCCTTGTAAATCCTTTTTGAACCCTTTCAGGTTTCACAACATCCTTCCAATAGGAAGGAGACTAGAATTGCATGCAATATTCCAAAAGTGGCCTAACCAATGTCCTATATAGCCACAACATGACCTCCCAACTCCTGTACTCAATAGTCTGACCAATAAAGGAAAGCATACCAAATGCTATCTACCTATCCTATCTACCTGAGACTCCACTTTCAAGGAGCTATGAAATTTCTCTGCAAGGTCTCTTTGTTCAGCAACACTCTTTAAGACCTTACCATTAATTGTATGAGTCCTGCTAAGATTTGCTTTCCCAAAATGCAGCACCTCACATTTATCTAAATTAAACTCCATCTGCCACTTCTCAGCCAATTGGCCCATCTGATCAAGATCCCATTGTAATCTGAGGTAAGTCTTTCATTCTCCGAATGTACAAAATTATCATACAAGTGTGATTTAAACAGGAGATACAGATTTGAGTTTCTTGACACTTGACTCAATTGCCAGGTTTAAGAAACTTTGTGTAAGTCAGTAATTTTAGTAGATATGATTTCCTGTATTTTACAATGGATTTCTGGTTGGGTGATTCCAGAAGCCATTTGAGTGCCATTATCACTTATAAAAACAATTTAGTCCATAAAGATCTAACAGTCAGATGGTGAATATTAAAATTTGGCAGTCCATATTTACAATTATCATAATAGTGTCCATATGGTTAAAACTGGTTGGATGGTGTAATGATAAGAATTTTCTCAGATACTGTAAAGTTGTAGTGAGTGGCATTCCACAAGGGTGGAATCAATAATGATATGCAAATTATAAAATGAAAACTGTGATCAAATGCACCACCATTTAGGCTCTGCTGATGTGCTAGGTTAAGGTGTCAATGGCATCGAAAATCTTACCGCAAAATAGGCTGGAGGCATGGGTGGGTGGATAGGTGATAGATACAGTTCAATATAGAACAAGTAGGAGATAATATTTTGTAAAAGTGAATAGGGGAAGAAAGTACACATGGTATTGTAAATTGCTGAGATCAAGCTGATATTGCTGAGGTCAACTAATCTATTATAGACCATGGAACAAATTTAAAATGACTCAGTTAATCCTTACAGGAAATCAGGAAGCACTGAAAGGTCATAATCGTCCCACATGTGTACCTCTCTTTGATGCCTGAAGCTTTTGACAATGTTTACTTTCTCAATCAACATGCATGCCAATTCCTTAAAATTTGCAACTCCTCTGAGGGGTGGCCTCTTAGTTTGTCTTGACTTTGATCTTGACCTGTCTGATACCTCAGCCAGCCTTCCCCACCACTAATGTAAGGTGGCAGGTGCTTAATTTTAAGTTTTTTAAGCAGCTTGCAGTAGTTTTTGGAAATGACCTTCATTGGAAAGCTTAACAGTGCCTGGAGCTAATCAAGATAGCGAAACAAAGTATACACGTTTGAGCTTGCTTGGTAATAGGGTGCTAATGCTATTAACAATGCTTAATAACTTAATATAAAATGGATCTCAACATTAGTGCTGGAGAAAAGCTCACTAGTTCAAACATGCACCTGAAAAGAAAGATCATATGTAGTTATTCACCCTTTGTAATGCACCATTGAATCATTAATTATGGGGCATGCTATTGAGACACCAAATTGCAACATAAGTTGCAATTACTGAACAATTACCAACTAATACTCACAATGTGCTTATCCTATAGTACTAACTTTGTATTCTTCAACTATGCAAAGAAAAAGTACTTGGAAATGCAGAAAAAACAACTAATTTGGGTTTGGGGAATGATGATAGCAATTGTGGCAAATTCAACTTTAATATTTCAACTTATTGGATAATTGAAGAAGAAGAAGAAGATGTAGCCATGGAGCTAAGTACTTATCTTCCGCAATAAGCAGCCACATAGAGTCAACCGTACAACCACGTCCCACACATTAATCCTTCAGTTTTGAGGTATCTAACAGTGCATATGCACAAGCAACATTGTCAAGCTCATAACATACAGGAGCAAATGCAACAGTAAATTACATTACGTGTAAATGCTACAAGAGCTGAAAACTCAAAACTAATTTGCTTTTCCTATATTTTGCAAGATGCCTGTTTTTCTAGCAGAAAAGAAAATCAGATATCAAAAGCAAAGTGACTGACTGCTATGCTAAGCTCTGTGGATCACTGGTTGCCTCCTCATGAATAAGTCTTGAGGAGGAAAGTAAAGTCCTTAGCAGTGGTCATGCTTGACAGATGGCTGACCATATCTGCAGGACTCTGCACAACAGATATCACATTCCACTCATCACTTCCTCTTCTTTTGCCACGCAGGCATTTGATTCTGTTAGAGTAGTGTCATTGATAAAGCTATAAATTTCCTATGTTCACAGTTCTGCCTTCCCATCGACCTCCTTCTTCACTGAAATGTGACAGTTTTTGTTAAAGGCGCTAAGTCTGTTCTTGCAGTGATATTATCTTAGGTTAGATCAGAGTGGTGCTGGAAAAGCACAGCAGGTCAGGCAGCATCCGAGGAGCAGGAAAATCGACGTTTCAGGCAAAAGACCTTCATCAGGAATGATATTATCTTATGCCACCATCTCCCACAAGCCTTTTGAAATGGGAGGAAGATGCTCACCTAGGCTGCTGTCTTCTTTTCACCATTGTGCCCACAGTCTGAGATATTCTCAGAAGATTACAAATTGGTTTGTATTGCATTCTGACTGTTGAGCTTCTTTCGCACCTCATCAAGAATCACATTCTAGAATCTCTTTTTTTTCTTGAGGTAGCCACCGAATTTACAGCTTTCGTCAAATTTTGGCTGTATGTCCAATGTTTTTAAAAGAGTTTGGAATTAAATTTTGGTGTGTCCACGGTGATGGAGGATCCTGAGAACAGACATCTGGCCTCACCAGGGGACTTGATATTTTATGATATGAATTGCACCCACATAGCTATGCAACTTCTCAATATCAATGGGGTGATTTGCAGAAACAGCAAGGGCTGTTTGATAAATGTGCATTTGGTGACCAGGCTAAGACCATCATCTCTATGAATGCCACCTCCAGTCTTGCAACTGCTATGATTCTTTTTTTTGCACCAGTTTGTTCTACACATTTTCTTTGGGCTCCCAGTAGAAACTAGAGAATGGCAGCTGTGGGACTTCCCCATCCAAACACTGCACTTTTCCATGGAAATCAGCAGGCAAAGCAGGCCTTCAATGAAAACAACAGGACCACTAGAAACATTATTTAGCAAGCAAGTGGCTTCCTGAATCATCAGTTCCAATATCTTGCTCTTCCAATGCTTCCACTCTTTTCTGAGGACAAACAAAGAGAACCCCTTGGTGTCATACATAAAATGACCTCTTTCCTTCAATCCAACTCTATTCCTAACTGCTTTTGTGAATCCTAGAGCCCAGTAAGATTAGGTTCCCTACAGTATGGAAACAGGCCCTGTGGCCCATCAAGTCCACACTGACCCTCTGAAGAGTAACCATCCAGACTCATTCCCCTACCCTATATTTACTAATGCACTGAACACTATGGACAATTTAGCATGGCCAGTTCACTGAACCTGCACATCTTTGGATTGTAGGAGGAAACCTGAGCACCTGGAGGAAACATGGGGAGAATGTGCAAACTTCACACACACAGTCGCCTGAGGCAGGAATCAAACCCGGGTTCCTGTTGCTGTGAGGCTGCAGTGCTAACCAATGAGCCACCATGCTGTCCATTTTGGGTAACTTGGCTGATACTCCATTTTTTGTCATCTTGAATGCTTATGTTTCGGTTGTTTTCTGACCTCTGTTCCAATGCAGCTATCCTTTAAGAAGGACAGACCGCATTTAAGAGCTGAAGGATAACTGGAACACATGCCTGCTTCACATTGTGCTATTGTGTTTACAGCCACCTAGAAACAAATGTTTCATTAATATATACCAAAGTCATGGCAATGAGGAAAGAATATGAGGTTTGTGCATTTTCCAATTCCAACAGAGCAGCTCCACACTAACAACTATGAGATACAAATGGGCTACTTCAGCTACATCAACATAAGATATATCTTTCCTACAGTTCATTCATTGTTTACATGCATCATGCTGCATATCACTTGTGCAGGCTTGTGTGTTGGCCTAGAACTGTCCCTGGCATATTTGCTTATTACTGAATCTATCTATTCAAAATGCACTGACTTATGCTATGCCCATGTAATAACACCGACAAATTTATGAAAAAGAGTGGACACTTTATTTGAGAGAGACAGAAATAAGAATAGATAATTTACCTTGACACAAGATGGAGGCCAGGGGTCAGTGACTTTTCTCCAGTCATCCAATACACACAAGACTGTCCAAGGCTGGAAGCAACGTTCTTATTCAGTCAGGATTTTGAAGTGCAAATAACATTTTTGGGACATTCCATTGAAGAGACATTAGATTGTAACAAACCTCTCTCATGTGAAGGAAACAGTAACTGTTGTCTAAACGCCTACAAAACCTGAGTGCAATGACTATCTGACTTAGTGCCTGCAATTTGAAATTCCACAAAATAGGTATGGAAAACATCCATGTACACACAATGAAATGGAAACACTTACATTGGGGTTTATGTCCAGGCTAACATCATTTTGAACCATGATCTGTAACCAATAAAAATGCTGACACTATGGTCACATGGCAATAAACATCTTAATAACTCACATCTTTTGCATCCAGGAAAGGCAGACTGAGATACAGAGTTAGGATCAACTCTAACCCTAACTCTAACTGATTCCTCATTCAAAGAATTCAAATAAATTTACCCCCACCCCGATGCATTGCAATGTGTGTGGTTCAGCCTCCAGCTTATAAACTCTGAGCCAAAGCTGCATGAATTACAATTATTTACTGCTGCCATGTTTGCCCTGGATCACAATGGTGTCTGGGTGCTGGTTAATGTTTTCAATGCCTTTAGAGAGAAGTGGGTACCATGGGGGTTTCAGTGCTTTATTTTCCTCCCTAGCTCCATTTTGACTTTAGTCCCTTCCTGCACTCTTTATACCCTCATCTTTGATGACTTGCATTGTCCATAATGGACTTTGCTTGTAAATGCGCAACTAACGACACCAGCGGTGGTTATTGGGCGAGAAATAAACAAAAGTCTACGTGTTGATTGGTCCACTGAATCATTTGGAAAGGTAGATAGCCTACCTTCCATTCCTGCATAAGAGAATATTAGGGAGATGTTTTTTCCTGCTGGGTTGGATGACATCCCTCTTCAGTCTCTGTTATCCATTGGGAGAACAAACTCCCCATAGCACCATGGTACCGGCAGTCATTTAACTGTAAAGCAACAAGCAAAGTAGTTATTGTAGATGATAATATGATGTTCCAGCATGTTATATGATAAACATACTGCATGTGCAGCAAGCAGAAAACCATGTCTCAAAGCCTGGGGTAAGTGGACTGTCCTTGGTGTGAGCCTCCAGGTTTCAGAGGGGAGCTGGATGGAGGTGGAGTGTCCTGAATGGAGATTTCGGCGAGTGATTCCTCCTCAGCTTGGAATGTCTCCTGGGGAGAAAAGGGCATCTGGAGTGCACACCAGTTTCTCTGTCCTGGATTGCTATGTCTTCAGTCCTGAGGTTCAATAACCAGGGTGATGGAATGTAAGTGTGTCCACCTCACCAGCAGACCCTGAGGGAGCTGGGCCTGGCTCTCCATGGCAGTGCCAACCTCTCCATGGAGGCTGACAGACACTCACATTGACTCACTGCACTGCTCCAGCTTCAGGACAAGAGGGCCACGCTTCCCATATTTATGCCTGCTGCTCCCGATCCTCCCTGTGCATATGGACCAAGTCCCTGATTATCGACCCCACAGGGTCTTCTCCTGCCTGGGGCTGAGCAGGTGCCTACTCTCAGTCAGTTCTCCAAGTGCCAGTCACAAGGGCATTTCTTCTCTGCCCAGCTGTGGAACTGTTGCAATAAGTTCACCCGATTGTGCTGCCAAACTTTCTTGTAGGAATAACCCCACAGTATCTGAGCCGGTGGAAGGTGCAAGTAGGAAGCAGCCTTCTCGATTCTTCCTCTGAGGTCTCTGTACTCTGGTCCTCAGACATCAAGGCTGTGAGTTCTGTACGAGCTGGTCCTTTTGCTGCAGCAGTAATGGACATCCTGGTGGTATCTGCAGGACACAATGGCCAGTGGTTAGAAATGGTGCACAATGACTGAAATTCACAGCAGGGTTAAAGTGAGAGTTTCAATGGAATGAAGACTGATTTTTGTTCAGTGGCAAGACATCAATGACTTGGCATTCCCACAGGAGGGATCCCGATCTTCTACCAGGTCTAGGAATCTCTTCTTGTAATGGGTGCAGAGCCTAATGTCCAGAACCTTTCATCCGGCCTGGCTGATTGTGACCCGTTTGGGCCATTTTTTCCACATAATAAGAGAAAGGGAGGGACTGCTTCGGGCATTAATATGAAAATACAGCTCCAGCTTGACCAAATTAACCAGCATGCATTAGAGGGAGCAAAAGTTTAAAGGTAAAAGCTTTGAATAGTCTCGACCATCATGAGAAACTGTCATGCAGACAAAAACCAGTAACCAAGGTTACAGTTACAACTACACGTAACCTAACATAGTGCTTCAGACAAACCCAAAGTACTGACTGTAGTCCACTCTCCTCTCTCCTGCTGTTAAGCTAATTTTGTGTCCAACTGGCAAGCTCACCCTGAATTTCATGTGATATAACTTTGCTAATTAGTCTACCATGTGAAACATTGGCAAAGGTTGTACTAAAGTCCAAGTAAACAATGTCAACCTCCTTCTCTCATCAGTCTTGGTTACTTTCTCAAAAATCTCAATCAACTTTGTGAGACATGATTTCCCTCACACAAAACCACGCAGATGATCTCTAATCATGCCTTGCCTCTCCAAATGCATATAAATTGAATCTTTCAGAACTACCTCCAACAATTTACCCACCACCAAAGTCAGACTCACAGGTCTGTAGTTCCCAGGCTTCCCCTTACATCTCTTCTCAAACAAAGGCAAAACATTAGCCACTCTCCATTCATGTGGTGAGGTGAGATGATAATAATACTTCTGCAAGAGGCTCTGCAATTCCTCCCTAACTTCCCACAACATCCTGGGATACACTAGATCAGGTCCCAGAGATTTATCCACCTTTATATTTTCTAAGAACTCTAGCACTTTCTCTTCTGTAATGTGAACTGTTTTCAAAACATCAATGTTTATTCCTGAGTTCTCTAGCTTCCATTTCTTTCTCCACAGTAAAAACTGATGCAAAATATTTATTTAATATCTCTCCCATCTCCAGACGTTCAATCAAGGATGGGATGTAGACAATAGACCAGAGACAGTAGACAATAGGTGCGGGAGTAGGCCATTCTGCCCTTCGAGCCTGCACCATCTTTCAATATGATCATGGCTGATCATCCTTAATCAGTATCCTGTTCCTGCCTTATCTCCATAACCCTTGATTCCACTATCCTTGAAAGCTCTATCCAACTCTTTCCTAAATGAATCCAGAGACTGGGCCTCCACTGCCCTCTAGGGCATAGCATTCCACACAGCCACCACTCTCTGCGTGAAGAAGTTTCTCCTCATCTCTGTCCTAAATGGTCTACCTGTATCTTTAAGCTGTGCCCTCTGGTTCGGCACTCACCTATCAGCGGAAACATGTTTCCTGCCTCCAGAGTGTACAATCATTTAATAATCTTATATGTCTCAATCAGATCCCCTCTCCATCTTCTAAACTCAAGGGTATACAAGCCCAGTCGCTTCAGTCTTTCAGCGTAAGGTAGTCCCGCCATTCATGAACCTTCGCTGCACTCCCTCAATAGCCAGAATGTCTTTCCTCAAATTTGGAGACCAGAACTGCACACAATACTCCAGGTGTGGTCTCATCAGGGCCCTGTACAGCTGCAGAAGAACCTCTTTGCTTCTATACTCAATCCCTCTTGCTATGAAGGCCAGCATGCTATTAGCCTTCTTCACTACCTGCTGTACCCACATGCTTACCTTCATTGACTGGTGTACAAGAACACCCAGAACTCTTTGTACTGCCCCTTTACCCTGCGGTACCCCACTGGTCACTGCCTGCCATTCCGAAATGGAGCCGTTTATCACTACTCTTTGTTTCCTATCAGCCAACCAACTTTCAATCCAAGTTAGTACTTTGCCCCCAATACCATGTGTCCTAATTTTGCTCACTAACCTCCTATGTGGGACTTTATCAAAAGCTTTCTGAAAGTCCAGGTACACTACATCTACTGGATCTCCCTCATCCACCTTCAGAGTTACATCCTCAAAAAATTCCAGAAGATTAGTCAAGCATGATTTCCCTTCATAAATCCATGCTGACTCTGACCTATCCTGTTGTTACTATCCAGACGTGTCGTAATTTCATCCTTTATAATGGACTCCATCATCTTTCCCATCACTGAAGTCAGACTAACTGGTCTATAATTTCCTGCTTTCTCTCTCCCACCTTTCTTAAAGCAATGGTTAGAGATTACCTTGGTACAAGAGATCAGGATGTGGGATCAGGAGATAAGAAACAGCAGGGGGAAGAAGTTACTAGTTAGATTGGTCTACAGGCCTCCCAACAGGGACAACAATCTTGGATAATGTTGGGGTGGTGCAGTGGCTCTGTGGTCAGCACTGCTGCCTCACAGTGCCAAGGACTGGATTTAATTCCACCCTCGGGCAAATGCGTGTGTGGAGTTTGCATATTCTCCCCGTATCTGCCTGGGTTTCCTCTGGGTGCTCTGGTTTCCTCACACAGCCCGAAATTGAGCAATTTCAGTTGATTGGCCATGTTAAATTGCCCTATAGGGCCCAGGAATGTGTAGGTTAGGTATGTTAGCCAGGAGAAGTTTAAGATAGGGAGATGGGTTTGGGTGGGATGCTCTTTGAAGGATCAGTGAGGACCTGTTGGGCCAAATGGCCTGTTTCCACACTGTAGGGCTTCTGTGATAAAGCAGGTATGAATAAATACTGGGTGCTTGTAATAAAAGGACAGGAATAAACATGTGTGACTTCAATTAAAATAAAAACAGGAAGATCAGATTGACTGAAGTTGCTTAGATGAGGAGTTCAAATAATGCTTTCTGACAAATGTTTTTAGAGCAACATGGTTTGGACTGACCAAAGACCAAGTTATATTAGGCTTAGTTTTGCGTAATGTGACCGAATTAATTAATGTAGGGAGCAGTAATTGCAATATGATTGAATTTTATTTCCAATTTCAAACGGGGAAATAGGGTCTAAGACTAATATTTTAAACCTAAACAAAGGTAAATATGTGGGCATGAAAGCTGAGACAACTGAATTGAACTGGCTCACTCAACGAGGGGAAAAAAATCAGTAGTGTCACAGAGGCAGACATTTTAGGGATTATTTCAGATTACATTGAATAAGTACATTCCAACTATAAAGAAAAATTCTTAAGTATGTACCTATTTTCAGTGGTTCACTAAAGTTAGGGAAAGTATCAAATTTAAGGAAAACCATATAAGTCTGCAAAAATGAGTGACAGGTCAGATAACTGGGAGAAAGTGAGGACTGCAGATGTTGGAGATCAGAGTCAAAGAGTGTGATGCTGGAAAAGCACAGCTGGTCAGGCAGCATCGAGGAGCGGGAAAGCTGACATTTTGAGCTTATGCTCGAGGCAGAGAATGACAAAAAGGTTAATCAGGCAAAAGAAATTAGAGTAGTAGATGAAGTTAATTTGGATGGTAAAAACAGATGTTAACTGTTTCTAGAAATATTTAAAAAGGAAAAGTGTGAGTAAACTCAGTGTTGATCTTCTAGAGAGAAATCTGGACTAATTAGTAGATAATAAAATAGACAGAATGAACAAATATTTTACTTCTGTCTTCATGATAGATAGAAAAATGACAGTAATAACTAAATCAGGAGACAGAAGAAAGGAGGTACTCAGCAAAATTACAATCATGGTACTAAGCAAACCAATCGAGCCAAGGGCTGACAGGTGTCCAGATCCAGCACTTCATCTTAGTCCTTAAAAGATGTTGCTAATGTATACTCAACAATAGAACATCCATCATCTTCTGAAGTAAATAATTCCTAAGATTCTCAATGCTCTGAGCAAAGAAATTTCTCTTCATCTCAGTCCTAAATGACTGACCTCTCATACATTTAAATAATATTATCTCTAATATGACCATTGATACCTTTGATCAGCTTTATACCCATCATATAACAAAGGAAAAGGGATAACTATTTCATCCCTCACGCCTTCTGCCATTCAAGGAGATCATGCATGATTTGTGACCCAATTCCATATGACCACCTTTGTCACATATGTTTTAATATATTTACTTCACAAAATTCTGCCAGTTTCCAATTGTGGAACAATAGTCCAGAGTTCTATCACCCATTTCATATGTAACTGTTTCTTAATATCACTCCTGAAAGTTGTAGTTCTAAATTTTAGACTACACTGCCTAATCCTGAATTCCCTAAAGGTCAGAAGTAGTTTCTTTCAATCTGCCATATTTGTTCACCTTAACAGCTTGAAAATTAGGATTGAATCACTCCTTAAGTATCTAAACTCCAGACATCACAACAAGTTTGCGTTAACTCCTCATTTAATTTAACCCTTACTGTCCAGGCATGATTCTGGTAAAACTATGTTGCAATGTCTCCAGCACTTAAATATTTCTCATGTTAATTGGTGAGCACATTTGACTGTGGTACTCAGGTTAGTGTTTGATCAGAGCACTATAATTTACCAATTATTTCTTTTGATTAACATTGTCTTGTCTTGTCTGCCTTATTGTTAATTATTACACTCCATTCATTGAACAAGTTGAAGGAGAACAAACCTTAAACCATCTTTGGTTATTTCAGCGCGATACAAGAAATACACATTTTGTATATTTCCCTTCTGAGAGATGACAGTTTACACTTCTCATAAATTGTCATCTGCTAATCTACTGCCCATGTAGATATTTCAACTGATTTTGTAATTCCTAAGGTGCCTCTTGCAAGACCAACTGCCCTCCTAGTTTGGGGGCATCAGGATATTTGACCACTTTACATTGAGATTCTGGTGAGAACTGTTGGTCTGCAAGAGACATCAACTAAATATATAAGCACTTCAGTGAATGTGGCGATTACGTCTAATGAGTTTTGCTGGTGAGGTGCTTTGCTCAATATGCATGTGCACTTCTGCTTGTTGGTTGTTGATGTCTTCTAGCATTCAGTATTTTCTCGGATGAGGTGAAACAAGCCTGATAGGTTGTATCTGACAGCTGCTGGGGATGCAGAAATCCCTGTGACGAAGCTTCCGAAACTACGTCGGTGGTGGGATCGCCTTTAGCAGAGTTGCTGAAAGCTTATTGCTACCATAAGTGGCTATTGTTTTGTGTGCAGAGCTAGATGCTGGCATGTCAATATTGTACCTGAATGGCAACATTACAGTACACCTCATGATATTAGCACATGTACACAACAATAACTGTGAGAATAATGTGGGCAAAGAATTAAACAAGGATTGCTGTGATATCTGTACATGTTCGGGGACAGGACAAGGATTATTACGAACATGTCAGTGCAGTGAATTCTAGAATATAAAATGACAGAAGATTATGTTTCCTTACTGTTCATGATGTGGGTGTGGGCATACATGCCTCAACTGGAAGGTGGAGATGGTTTCCAGTTCAATTACTGGAAAATCTGTGAAAGAACAGTCCTGAAATAATTGACATGGATTCTCCAATTAGTCCTCATCTTAAGTGTGACATTCCGAATTATGAGGGAAATGACTTGCAGCATTTTTATACATATATCTTAGGTTGCATTGAATTTAATAAGTTAAGGATTCATGACAAACCCAAATTTCAGTAAACGAGAAGCAGTTTGGTAATTTGAATACAATAAAATAGCAACTTATTGTCACTTGTATTTATGAAAGTACAGTGAGATGTATATAAATCTTCACAATTTGGTGTTATTTTTATTACAGAAATTATAAAAAGAAATAATTGAGACAAAGTTAGGAGAAAGTTCATCTTTTGTTCTCTCCGCGGCTTTTAGGTTTCTGTGGGATGTCACCACCAAAGTGGCCCCTGAAGCCACCAAAGCAAGGATTTCTGGGCCAGACCTATCACCCTGCCACTGCCAAAGTCAACACCAAAGCCACTGCTTTGCCGTCATTACAAGAAGGGTCATCGCCCAAGCTGTCGCCACTTCAGTTGTGACTTGAAGCCACCGTAGCCACGAGGAAGGAAGTGAAACTACCATGCCTCCAATGCCAAAATCGCCACACCGCCATCAGGCGGAAAGGACTGGACCCACTGACGATGAAACCTTTGAGAAAGCCGTAGCCACTATGGACATGAGGAATGGACATCCGGATCCACCACACTGTCACCACCGCAACGGGCCCTTGCAATCATCCTCCTCCGCCACAGGTGAACTTTGATCCAAAAGGTGAACTAAGAAATGAAGAAAAACCAAAAAAAAAGAACAGAGAAGACTGCGGCTGGCTAGGTGAGCGGGAGCAGGAGTGTATGGACACAGAGCCTGACACCTTCTATCATGTCACTGCCACCATCTTCTGTCTCTAGCTATTTCTAAGATGACTCAGATCCTTGGCGCCCAGTTTGAGCCAAGAACTTCAAAACAAATCTCCTTTGATTGGAAGGTCTGTTTGCAGGCACCAGGGGTTAACCTCCAAATGAGCCAGTATATGGTTAAGCTGTATACCTGCTGATATTCTTCAAGCCATTGATCCAATTAAATATGTTGCCAAATGCAATTAATGTCATCATTTCAAAAACTAATACCTGACTAATCCTCAGAGTCTCAGTGTCAAAATAACTAGTTGCGGCATGTAGCTTTACCTAATGTGTTACTTAAGCTTCCTAACTAGGCTGGACAGCAGCAATACAGAGGTTGGCATTACTCGATTTTCTTGTTGGACTTTAAAACAAAATGCAGCCAAAATTTTAATAAGCAGTTCCTAAACATCACAAAACACAGTCACAGGTGAAAAATGAAAAGAATTGTATACTTAAAACTTACATGTTAGTATTTATTTTGGCTTTAAGAAGTTTCTCTACATTTAACTTAAGCAACCCAGTGTTCCCAGCTGAGTAGTGAGTTTAGTTGAATGATCAGCCATGATCATAATGAATGGTAGAGCATGCTCGAAGGGCTGAATAGCCTAATCCTGCTCTTATTTTCTATGCTTCTAGGTGGCAAGCTGACAATGATCTCAGCCTGCTGCTTTCCACATGTTGGTAAGCCCCAAAATTTCAGAGGAGTTCATCTGTTGATATAATCAAGTCAGACCTTAATGATGTGACTCCCAGTTGGTTGAGAGATTAGCCTTTAGCCATTGAGCCAAGAAGGGACAATTGTTAAAATAGTTGCCAAGATTAAAAAGTAGGTGAAAAACATGACAAATAAAATTCCTCTGAAAAAGCAGTTAGTTAAGACATTGGAACCAATAATCCAGCCTCCTCTTCTAATGTACTGTGCTACTGTTGCAACACCCACATACACATGCTGGGATGCTGAGCTAGCCACTAACAAAACTGCAATGTTAGCTCATTTGAATGCATATTTAGTGCTAGAGGCTTGTCACTTGTATTACTCAGCAGGCCAGTGGGATGTTGGCTACCAGAAAATTGGACTTTAGAATGACAACCCCAAATTAGATTTTCAGTGTCTTAAGGATATGAACATTCCAATGCACATGCGTAAATAGATATCACCAGCACGTAGACAGGTACATACAGCATATTCAATGATGACCCAATTTCTGTAACTTATTAAGGATAGTGTTGCGCTGTACAGATATACGCATTGGACTTTGAAGAAAGAGGATGAGAGGGGGACAGCAATTTTGAAATTTGGCTATGACAGAGGATGTGAGGATGTAAACAGAAAGGCAAATGAGCATGTTGGACACATAGCAGAGGTTTTGAAGTTAAAATGATGGTAACTTCAGTGAGAGAAAGATAGCCATAGACTGAAGGAGTATTCCGAAGTGATAAAAGGGCCTTAGGGCCATTGCATCCACACCGGTTATCAAGCACTTATCTATTATAATCTCCTTTCCCAGCATTTGGCTCATAGCCTTGTATGCTATGGAGTTTCATCTATTTATCTCATTACTTACAGAATTATAGAGTTGTTTAGCGTGATAATAGACCCCTCAGTCCAACTCATCCATGCTGACCAGATATCCTAAATTAATATAGTTCCAATTGCTAGCATTTGACCCATATCCCTCTAAACCTATCCTATTCATATACCCATCCAGACGTCTTTTGATTGTTGTAATGTAGAAACCTTCACCACTTCCTTTGGCTGCTCATTCCATACAGGCACCACTTTTGGCATGAAACAATTGCCTCTTCGGTCCCTTCCAAACCTTACCCCTTTCACCCTAAAGCTCTGCCCTCTAGGGTTGCACTCACCTACCCTGGGAAAACAACCTTGGCTATTCAGTCTATGATTTTATAAAACGCCATAAGGTCATCCCTCAACCTCTGAAGCTTCAGGGAAAATAGGCCGAGCCCATTCAGCCTCTCCCTATAGCTTAAATCCTCCAACCCTGGCAACATCCTTGTAAATCTTTTCTGCACCCTTTCAAGTTTCACAACATCTTTCCTATAGCAGGAAGACCAGAATTGAATGCAATATTCCAAAAGTGGCCTAATCATGTCCAACACAGCCGCAACATGCCATCCCATCTCTTGAGTTCAGTGTACCAAACAATAAAAGGCAAGCATACCAAATGCCTTTTTCACTATCCTGTCTACGTGCAACTCCACTTTCAAGGAACTATGAACCTTCACCCTCAGGTCTCTTTGTTCAGCAACAGTCACCAGGGCCCTGCCATTGTCCTGCCCTGATTTGCCTTACCAAAATGCAAAACTTCATATTTTTCTAAATTAATTTCCATTTGCCACTCCTCAACCCATCGGCCCATTTGATCCAGGTCTCATTCTGCTCTGTGATAACCTTCTTCCCAATCCACTGCTTCATTAATGTTGCGATGACTTCCATCTCTACTACCCTGTCAGGCAGTGAGTTCCAGATACAATTTCTCCCTGCATCCCTCTAACCCTCCTGCTCTTACCTTAAATTCATACCCCTGGTAAATTGACCCTTCTGATAAAGGGAAAGGTTTATTCCTATCATAGACTCATAGAGTCATAGAGATGTACGGCACAGAAACAGACCCTTCAGTCCAACCCGTCCATGCTGACCAGATATCCCAACCCAATCTAGTCCCACCTGCCACCACCTGGCCCATATCCCTCCAAACCCTTCCTATTCATATACCCATCCAAATGACTCTTAATTGTTACAATTGTACCAGCCTCCACCACATCCTCTGGCAGCTCATTCCATACACATACCACCCTCTGCATGAAAAAGTTGCCCCTTAGATCTCTTTTATATATTTCCCCTCTCACCCTAAACCTAATCCCTCTAGATCTGGACTCCCCCACCCCAGGGAAATGACTTTGTCTATTTATCCTATCCATGCCCCTCATAATTTTGTAAACCTCTATAAGGTCACCCCTCAGCCTCCGACACTCCAGGGAAAACAGCCACAGCCTGTTCAGCCTTTCCCTATAGCTCAAATCCTCCAAACCTGGCAACATCCTTGTAAATCTTTTCTGAACCCTTTCAAGTTTCACAACATCTTTCCGATAGGAAGGAGGCCGGAATTGCACACAATATTCCAACAGTGACCTAACCAATGTCCTGTACAGCGGCAACATGACCTCGCAACACCTGTCCTCAATAGTCTGACCAATAAAAGAAAGCATACCAAACGCCTTCTTCACTATCCTATCTATCTGCGACTCCACTTTCAAGGAGCTATGAACCTGCACTCCCAGGTCTCTTTGTTCAGCAACACTCTCTGGGACCTTACCATTAGTGTATAAGTCCTGCTAAGATTTCCTTTCCCAAAATGCAGCACCTCGCATTTATCTGAATTAAACTCCATCTGCCACTTCTCAGCCCATTGGCCCATCTGGTCCAGATCCTGTTGTAATCTGAGATAACCCACTTCGTTTTCCACTACACCTCCAGTTTTGGTGTCATCTGCAAACTTACTAACTGTACCTCTCATGCTCGCATCCAAATCATTTATGTAAATGACAAAA
>NC_057729.1:47546133-47581844 GCF_004010195.1 Chiloscyllium plagiosum
ATGATACAAATATCTCAGCAAGAGGCCCAGCAATCACTTCTCTAGCTTCCCACACAGAGTTCTAGGGTACACCTGATCAGTACTGGGGATTTATCCACCTTTATGCATTTCAAGACATCCAGCACTTCCTCTTCTGTAATATGGATATTTTGCAAGGTGTCACCATCTGTTTAGCTACTTTCTATATCTTCCATATCCTTTTCCACAGTAAATACTGATGCAAAACACTCATTTAGTATCTCCCCCATTTTCTGCGGCCCCACACAAAGGCCACATTGCTGATCTTTGAGGGGCCCTTTCTCTCCCTAGTTACCCTTTTGTCTTTAATGTATTTGTAAAAACCCTTTGGATTCTCCTTAATTCTATTTGCCAAAGCTATCTCATGTCCCCTTTTTGTCCTTCTGATTTCCCTCTTAAGTATACCCCTACTTCCTTTATACTCTTCTAAGGATTCACTCCATCTATCCTGTCTCTACCTGACACATGCTTCTTTCTTTTTCTTAACCAAACCCTCAATTTCTTTAGTCATCCAGCATTCCCTATACCTACCAGCCTTTCCTTTCACCCTGACAGGAATTTACTTTCTCTGGATTCTCGTTATCATGTTTCTGAAGGCTTCCCATTTTCCAGCCGTCCCTTTACCTGCGAACATCTGCCCCCAATCAGCTTTTGAAAGTTCTTGCCTAATACCGTCAAAATTGGCCTTTCCCTAATTGAGATCTTCAACTTTTAGATCTGGCCTATCCTTTTCCATCACTATTTTAAATCTAATAGAATTATGGTCGCTGGCCCCAAAGTGCTCCCCCACTGACACCTCAGTCACCTGCCCTGCCTTATTTCCCAAGAGTAGGTCAAGTTTTGTACCTTTTCTAGTAGGTACGTCCACATACTGAATCAGAAAGTTTTCTTGTACACACTATGTATGTAATTCATAACACTGTAGACCTCAAACAGGTCCTCCACTTCAGCCAAATGTGCTCCAAGGCAAACAATTACAGCCCATGTGGTCTCTCTTTGTAGCTGAAACATTCCAGCCTGGTCAACATCCTAGTGAACTTGCACAGCATCATCTTCAATGCAATCACATCCTTCTATAGAGTGGCAACCAGAATTGCACACAGTAATTCCATCTGTGGCCAAACCTGTGTTCTGGAACAGACCAGACAAACCCCCATCCCCACCCCGCCCCCCCCCCCCAGGCACCCACCCCCTTTCCAACCCCCTCTCCCATAGTATATTAGGAGATAGCCTAGACCTTAAGTGTTATATTCTTAAAATGGCAAGTGTAAGGTGCTATGTTCCAAATGTGATTCAATTAGTCAACCACTAATCTTTAATCAAATCACACTATGTGGGCCAAGTGCTGTGAAATGGGACTGGAGTAGGTTTGGATGTCTGATCAGCACGTACGAGTTGGACTGAATGGTTTGTTTTCATGTTGTAATTCTCTTTAACTCTATGTCTATTTCACAGTTAAAATACAATAAAAGAAGAATTGGCATAACTTTACTCTATTGAAATACTTAACAAAATAATGTAATATTTAACCACTGATCATCAGCTGTTCCAGTACAGGCAGCATCCCATAAACGCACCCTTTGACAAAGGCAGTTCAGCAACACAGTTATTAATCTCATGTGCTGTCTGTCTCCAGTCCAGGAGAAAGAAACACAAAAAGAAACAATTTGCCCTTTTTGATTTTTTTTTAAGAAGAAACCTCTCTGTCCGCATCTTCACTCCAGCAGCAGAACACACAACCTCTCAGCTCCAGCAGCCAACAATAACCACCAATTCACTGAAAAAGAAACAAAAGTTTTTTGGGATCTGTGTGAGCCTGAGCCCACTCATGCATGATTCTTTTATCTTACTTTAAAAAAAAGTCCAAAACTGTTAACCACCTGCCTGTCTGAAGGAGATATTTCAGCACCACTGTGACAATACCTCTCAGCAAGAGAAACAGGATAGAACGCATTTCTTAAAGATACAGCATTGTCATATCAACATCCTGTGCATTTACGTTTACAGACATTAGAAATGAGGATCTGACAGCCTTATCCTGTCAGCAACTGAAGCAGAGATTGAGAGTGAAACTGAAGAGGAAGAAGGAAATTGAATGGGTGGTTAACATTGAGATATGAACTGAGGGAATGGGCAGAGCGCCAGAGAAGAAACAAGATAATGCAAGAACCCAAGGTTATGGTGAATGCAAATATCCAAAAAAATTAATATTTTGTAACGAACATCAATTTCAACTTTCCAAGGTTTAGTTCTCTAACTGTCCTTGTAGACACTGATTCCACTGTCTTCTCAAAATGAAGTGTTATAGTTTGTAATTGTACCAGCCTCCACCACCTCCTCTGGCAACTCATTCCATGCATGCACCACCCTTTGCATGAAAAAATTGCCCCTTAAGTCCTTATAAATCTTTCCCCTCTCACTTTAAATCTACCCTTTCTAGTTCTGGACTCACTCACCCCAGGGAAAAGACCTTGGCTATTCACCCTATCCATTGCCCCTCATGATTTTATAAACCTCTATAAGGTCACATCTCAGCATACAACACTCCAGGGAAAACAGCCCCAGCCTATTCAACTCTCTAACACTGGCAACATCTTTATAAATATTTCTGAATCCTTTCAAGTTCCAGAGCATCCTTCCTAGAGGAGGGAGATCAGAATTGCACACAATAATCCAACAGAGATAATAGCCAATTAAAAGAAAAATGATGTGAATGAGATAGGGATGCAATGACAGAGAAAAAATCCAGTTACACAATTCTTTCCACATGTTGCAAACTAAGTCAATTTAGCTATTCCTCATGCCTTGACTGAGTTTTCACCACTTGTGTTGTCTGGGCATTGTATTTAAACTGAGCATAGGTCAGTGCACAGTACATAGTGTGAACTATATACATTCACAATAAAATAGTTCATAAATTAATCATACAGTTAATCAAGTTGTCAGATGAACTTAAAAAGCATTACAGCTTCCTGACCAGTTCTCAGCGTCGCTGCCAAATATGCTGGTCTTGACATGTCTCATTTCCTAGGCTGTCATTTAGTTATCTAAAGACATGACCTCTTGCCCGCAAATCAGACTTTTAATCTCTTAAGAGAAAATTCTGCATAAAGACTTCCGAATCATCAAAGATAATGGAGCAGTTCTGTCTAATATTTTATTAATCCCAGCACTTCATTTAGCCCTGGCTAGCTGCGGTACGTAGTTAAGGATAATCCTTTCTCCCCTTTTCTGCACTGAAGCATTGGAATAATTGTCTTTTGTCTGCAATGTCTAATATCATTCAGTACCAATATCCAGCACTTTGACAGTGGACCATCTGGCTGCACTGATTTATGGATAAGTCAACCATGACCTGGAGGTTAAGGAAAGGCAGATGGAAAATAATCCCTGGGTCACTGTCACTTATGTCGATAAGGTGTGGTGCTGGAAAAAGCACAGTTGGTCAGGCAGCAACCCTTCAGGATAGTTATGCTTGAAATGTTGACTCTCTTGCTCCTCAGATACTGCCTGATCTGCTGTGCTTTGTCCAACACCACACTTGATCGACTCTGACTTCTCCAGCATCTGCAGTCCTCACTATCTTCTGATCTGTGTCACTTATGCCCTTGGAGCAGGGTTGAGAAAGTGAATGGATGCATTTTTGGTCTCGCACAAGTCTGCAATAAACTTCTTCCACAGTGCATTAACTGTATTATGCAAGGCAATAATAGCACATAGCAAGGCACTGACAGCAATTACCAATGAGGTAATTTGCTAATTCTAGTCTCAATGTTCAATTTGGTTTGAAAAAAAATAGTCAAGTCTCCATGAGGAGAGAAGTTAGAACTATCCAATGGGGGTTTCATGTCCAAAAGGAGCAAGGCCTGCGAATAAACTGTGACATCACTTTCTTCATCAGAGTTTGCTATTTGGTACAAGGAGAAATGTGGAAAGAGTTAAGAAAATAATAGCTCACAATTCTGAGGAAAAAGCGATCAAGCATTGTCTTTTAGTACTGTCCAATTGTCCTATGATGATAAACAGACTAACACGTCTCTAATTCACTTGAAAAGAAAATGGAAAAAAATGCTCAATTCCCACATTCATTTCACAACAGGATATGATCATATTCTTGAGCAGTGATTTATAGTCTTGTGAAACTTTGGGGCCAATAGATCAGGAGCTGAAGTTCAGGATCACCTCCTGAGTTTAAAAATACTGTTCTGAGGAAAGGTCACCAGACCTCAGACATTAACTGAGCAGGATTAACGGGCGGCACGGTGGCCCAGTGGTTAGCACTGCTGCCTCACAGCGCCTGTAGACCCGGGTTCAATTCCCGACTCAGGCGACTGACTGTGTGGAGTTTGCACATTCTCCCCGTGTCTGCGTGGGTTTCCTCCGGGTGCTCCGGTTTCCTCCCACAGTCCAAAGATGTGCGGGTCAGGTGAATTGGCCATGCTAAATTGCCCGTAGTGTTAGGTTAAAGGGGTGGATGTAGGGGTATGGGTGGGTTGCGCTTCGGCGGGTCGGTGTGGACTTGTTGGGCCGAAGGGCCTGTTTCCACACTGTAAGTAATCTAATCTAATCTAACTTTGATTTCTCTTCACAGATGCTGCCAGACCCGCTGAGCTTTGCCAGCAACTTCTGTTTTAATTTTAAAATACTGTAATAGTTTTTTTTTATTTAAAAGGTCTTGAAAGAAGGCTGAGCAGGATTAAAAGAGTTCAAGCAACAATCATTACTTCCATTAATATTGCATGGAAAATACTCTGTGGATTCCTGTTTCATACTCTGTATCATTAGCAGGAATCAATGACCCACTACCAATCTGTTGAGAAAGGTTCATCAGTCTAAATACACTTCTGCTGAACCAACACTTGTTAGAAGTCACAACAAAGAGAGTGTTGGCTTGTCTGATGAGCCGCTCAGTATTGGACTCTTGCACAGTATGTGATGGATGGCCATTCCTACTTTGTGGGGAAAGATGTGGCTCCCTGCATGGGGCCTTTTTTCATCTCAAATTTAGTCCTCATAAATCACAGGTGCAAAGGAGACAGCTTTCGTTTCATTACACCTACATGCCCTGGTATCAATCACAGCAGAACAACTGACTGTGTGCTCATCACAGCTCTTTTTTAAAATATATATGTGTGTGCATGTGAGTGTGTGTGCATGTGAGTGTGTGTGTGTCTGTGTCTTTTTGATCTTTTTGTCTGTGAATTCCATGAAAGCAGTCAAGACTGACCAGAGGCAACAAGAGAGAAAAGTCCTTTCAAAAGAGTAGAATAAAAAACAGTAGCTGTGATATCAGGCCCCAACTGACAGTTTGTGTGGTAAACACACGAGTCACCAGCACAAAGACCCTGCCACACAATTATCCGAATTTAACGGTTACAGGTTATGTGGGCAGCTATCTGCTCTCCAAGGAGAAGACGAATTTCTCCTCCTCGTCACTTGTCATTTGTTGTCCTGACATGATTTACAGACAAGGAAAATAAAACTGTTTCTTTGAGGAATGGAGTGGTAATGACACACCAAACTCTCACCTGTATCTCAAAAGCAACACTCCTCTCTTAAATGATTCAAGTGGCTTTTGCAATAGATTTCTCTTTGTTACACACTTTATTTCAAACAAAAAAAAATTCTTCAAAATTGTGCTCAGAAGCTCACAAGTTTTTCTGGAATTTGAGGATTGGTCGTGGCTCATATTATGTATCTAAAGTTATTTCTTGTCAAGGTCAAATGATCAGTGTAACTGCACTATAAGATAAAATATAGGAATGGGATTGGCTATTTATTCCCATGAGCCCACTGCTCCATTCAATTAATTCACAGATGGTCTGTATTTCAGATCTATTTTATCCATCTTTGCTTGATGTAATTACCTAAACAAAATCCATCAATATTAAACTGGATGCCTTCAATTATGTGGAACCTACAGCACTTATTCTCTCTTGATTTTTAAGATTGGGCATCTTTGGTTTTGATTTCCTCCACTAGATCTCCCCTCAATCTTCTATATCTAAGGCAGAAGATGTAAGTTGATGCAGCCTAGCTAAATGTTGTAAAGCCAGTATTTGTGTTCAGGAGAGGCAGTGTTACAGTCATTTATCACTAGGCTAGTCATCCCAGATCACTGGAGTAATGTTCTGGGACAGAGTGCATGGCAAGATTAGAGTACAATAAAATCTGAAATTGAAATCTGGTCTAATGCCAACTGTGTTATCATTTTTGACCGAGATTTTTTTAAAAAGTTCTGGTCCGGTAAATTCATTAGCTAAAGAAAATCTGTTTTCCTTACCTGTTCTAGCCTTCAAGTGGCTCCAGGCATATATCAACGTGGTTGACTCTTAACTACCTTGTGAAATGGCAAGCAAAGCCAATCAATTCAAGGAGGACTAGGGATGAACAGCAAATGCCTCCAGTGACGCAAACATCCCCCACACAGAGACATCATTCGGCAAACCTGTGCTGAATCCTCTTCAAGACCAATAGCTCCTTCGTGAAGTGTGGCTCATTAGCATTTCCTATTCTATGGCTTCTATTTTGATTGAAAAACTAAGCTAACAGGAGAAGAACCATAGCACAAGATGATCAATAATGTAAAGAAGAAAAGTTACATTTTGTTGTCCTCACCTTCTGAGTTGGTGGTGTCCAGAGACATTGTTCTGATTCTCCTACCTAAGCCCAGAGGCATTTGGCTTTCTTGCTCTAGAAAGGGCAGGAGTGTGATGAGTGTCTGCATGACTACAGAACACAAAATCCAGTAAGTATTTGCAACTGTAACATTACATTTGAATGTGGGTATCTTGCAAAAGCATGAAACCTTTTCAAGAAGCACTGCACTTTCAGGCATTTGTCATGGACCTGTATAGTTAATGTGCACTCATCAATTGACTTAGTTTTCACATTTTTGTTTGTAGGTGCCTTAAATGGTGTTCCCTCAAAGAGTTTGGCAGCGTACAGCTGGTCATTTGGAAGAATATACTGTCAGCATCTGTTGAATGTATTGTCAGCATCACCATCAATCCTGAAGCATCTATTTTTAGATTCACTAATATCCTTTCCACAGCCCATAGAAAACCATGATGTCCATTGCATAATAAATCTAAGTCATAGAATCCCAACAGTGTGGAAGCAGGCCATCTGGTCCATCAAGTCTGCTCCACCCTCAGAAGAGCATCCCATCCTGACCCACCTTCCTCACCTATCCCTGTATCCCAGGATTTCCCATGGCCAATCCACCTAACCTGTACATCTTTGGACTGTGGGTGGAAACCGGAGCACCTGGAGGAAACCCACTCAGACATAGGGAGAACATCCAAACTCCACACCAACAGTAACACAAGGCTGGAATCGAATGTAGATCCCTGGTGCTGTGAGGCAGCAGCGCTAATCACTGAGCCAGCATACCACCCTACTGGACATCAAGAGGAAGCACTGAACATCAGCATAAATTTATCAATTTATTCAAGAATGACATCTCTACTTAATTTTAAGGCAGACAATTCTGAAATTGCAGTTGAAAAGTAGTTGGATGCAAAACTACGAAGGGTCTAATGAAAATGGGTGATACTTCTTAGAAAATCTAATTTTCTGCACCTTGAAAAGTTGACGATAACTATCCATGATAATCCAAAAAGATATAGTCCTCCCTTATTGAAATGTACAGCTAACTGTGAATGCAGGTCCAATTTTAATGTAACTGCAAATCCGTGTAAAGATTAATTATTGCATATTTTTGAAATTTAAGGTTAATGACTGCATGTTTTGTAAATGAGTGTTAATGACACTGGATGTTCTTCATATCATTTGGAATTAATGCTATGTGTTTTGTATGCATGGATGTGGGATTAATTGTTGTGTACTTTGTATTACTTGGTATTTGAAGTTAATGGCTTCCTTTATTTGGGTTACTGGCTGCACATCTGGTATAATTTTAGTTCTAATCTGGTTACTTTTTAACAAAGTAATAGATCCTGATAGTTTGAACACTTACTTGAGGGAAGCAGCAATGACAGAAGTATTGTCTTTCAGATGAGAGGTTAAACCAAACTGTGGTCTAAGATGCCATGGCACTACTCAAGGAAGAATGGGGAATTTTCCGCACCAACATTTATCCTTCAACCAATAACTGAAAGCAAATGATCTAGTCTTTTATTTAATTAGTCCTTGTGGGGCCTTCCTGTGCAAAAATTGGCTGCTGTGTTTCCTACGTTACAATAGTGAATAACCAATAACTAATTGGCTATAGAGCTTTTGGGGACATTATAAAGATATCAAAAGCAGTATGCAGATGGAAATCATCCTTTATGAGGTTCCTAGG
Organism: Chiloscyllium plagiosum; assembly: GCF_004010195.1. Classification (NCBI taxonomy): domain Eukaryota; kingdom Metazoa; phylum Chordata; class Chondrichthyes; order Orectolobiformes; family Hemiscylliidae; genus Chiloscyllium; species Chiloscyllium plagiosum. Next base: position 47,554,460 of record NC_057729.1, read on the forward strand.
CCATAAAACCAAAACATTTAGAAGCATAAGTAGATCATTCAGCTTGTTGAAACTGTTTCACAATTCAATGAGATCATGGCTGATCTGATAATTCTCAATTCCACATTCCTGCCGTTTCCCCATAGCTCTTGATTCTTTTACTGACAAAAAATCTATCATATCCTTGAATATATTGAATGACCCAGTATGTGGTGATGCAATGTATTGGTGCGCAGAAGTGGAGAAATGGTGAATGGTTCTGTATCTCTAATTCCTCATTTGGACAGTTCCCAAAAGCAAGCAGTGAGCAGGAGCCGGGTGCTCTTGAAAGAAAATGAGATCAGCCTGAAGAGAAAGCCAGGAATCACTTCTTTGCACCTCCTGAAAGTTGCAAGCTTCTACCAGAAGATCATGGGATCAAATCTCACCTCAGAGCATGAAGACATACACAAATTGTCACTTCAGCATCAACTTGAAGAATCGTTTTATTGTTAGTGATGTCATGCGCCAGTAAGATGTTATTCCAAAGCCTGTCCTTGCCTGTCTAACTGCACCTACCATGATATCAGCAGCCATTTCTGGATATGCTCAAAAATAAAATGATAAACAATGATGCTTTCTCAGGAATTAGTACTGTAGACAAGCAGACATTGACTGTAGACAAGCAGGATTGATAAGGTGACTAGTTTTTTTTCCCACTCTTGTAGTTTTCAGTAGGCTCGTTGGGAATTTAGAATAGTGGGAATGGAGGTTAGGGCAGTTGAATGTTCCTCCTGCAGAATGTGGGAGGTAAGGGTCGCCACCAGTGTGCATGCTGACTTCACCTGTAGAAAGTGCACCCAACTTCAGCTTGTTGAAAACCACGTTAGGGAACTGGACCTGGAGCTGGATGAACTTCAGATCATTCGGGAGGCAGAAGGTGTTATTGAGAGGAGTTTCATGGAGGTAGTCACACTTCAGGTACAAGACAAATGTAGATGGGTTACAGTCAGGGGACAGAAAGGGCAGGCAGTGCAGGAATCCCCTGTGGCCATTTGCCTCAACAACAAGTATACCATTTTGGATACTATTGAGGGGAGCAATGGGGAAAAGGTCTCTAGCACAGAGTTCTGTCCCTGTTGCTCAAAAGGGAAGTGAAAGAGGAGCAGAGCATTAGGGACTTCATAGTTACAGGGATAGATAGGAGGTTCTGTGGGAATGAGAGAGACTCACGGTTGCTGTGTTGACTCCCAAGTGCCAGGGTTTGTGATGTCTCTGATTATGTTTTCAGGATCCTTGCAGAGGAGGGGGAGCAGCCCCAAGTCATGGTCCACATAGGCACCACCAACATAGATTGAAAGAGAGATGGGGACTTAAGGCAGGAATTCAGGGAGCTAGGGTGGAAGCTTAGAGCTAGAACAAACAGAGTTATTATCTTTGGTTTGTTGCCTGTGACACAAGCTAGTGAGGCAAGGAATAGGGAGAGAGAAGAGTTGAACACGTGGCTACAGGGATAGTGCAGGAGGTAGGGTTTTGGCTTCCTGGATTATTGGGGTTCTTTCTGGGGTAGATGGGACCTCTACAAATGGGATCATCTTCACCTGAACCAGAGGGGTACCAATATCCTGGGGGGGACATTTGCTAATACTGTTCGGGTGGGTTTAAACTAATCCAGCCGGGGGAGGTAGAGCGTAAATTGTAGTTCGGGTATAGAGGAGGCTGAGAGTAGCGAGGTCCGATATAAGGTTTCAGGGTCGCAAGAGGGCAATGACAAGCAAAACGTTGGTTTGAAGTGTGTCTATTTCAATGCCAGCAGTATCTGGAATAAGGCGGATGAACTTGCAGCATGGGTCGTTACCGTGGGATTTTGATGTTGTGGCCATTTCAGAGACATGAGTACAGCAGGGACAGGAAAGGCTGTTGCAGGTTCTGGGATTTAAATGTTTCAGTAAGAATAGAGAAAATGGTAAAAGAGGCGGGGGTGTGGCATTGTTAATCAAGGATAGTATTACAGCTGCAGAAAGGACGTTTGAGGACTCGTCAACTGAGGTATTAGGGGCTGACATTAGAAACAGCAAAGGAGAGGTTACCCTGTTGGGAGTTTTCTATAGGCCTCTGAATAGTTCCAGGGATTTAGAGAAAGGATAGCAAAGATGATTCTCAATAGGAGCGAGAGTGACAGGGTTGTTATTATGGGGGACTTCAACTTCCTAAATACTGACTGGGAATACTATAATTTGAGTACTTTAGATGGGTCTGTTTTTGTCCATTGTGTGCAGGAGGGTTTTCTGACACAGTACGTAGACAGCTCGACAAGGGGCAAGGCCACATTAGATTTGGTACTGGGTAATGAATGCAGCCAGGAGTTAGATTTGGAGGTAGGTGAGCCACTTTGGTGATAGTGACCACAATTCAGTTATGTTTAATTTAGCGAGGGAAAGGGATAGGTGTACACCGGACGACAAGAGCTACAGCTGGGGAAAAACAATTGCGATGTGATTAGATAAAATTTAGGATGCATAGGATGGCAAAGGAAACTGCAGGGGATGGGCACAATTGAAATGTGAAGCTTATTCAAGGAATAGCTACTGCCTGTCCTTGATAAGCATGTACCTGTCAGGCAGGGAGGAAGTTGTCAAACGGAGGAGCAGTGGTTTACTAAGGAAGTTGAATCTCTTGTCAAGAGGAAGAAGAAGGTTTATGTTAGGATGAGATGTGAAGGCTCAGTTAGGGCACTTGAGAGTAACAAGGAAGCCAGGAAAGACCAAAAGAGAGAGCTAAGACAAGCAAGGAGGGAACATGAGAAGTTATTGGTGAACAGGATCAGGGAAAACCCTAAAGCTTTCTATAGGTATAACAGGAATAAAAGAGTAACATTAAGTCCAATCTAGGACAGTAGTAGGAAGTTGTACATGGAGTCAGAGGAGATGGGGAAGCGCTAAATGAATATTTTTCATCAGTGTTCACATTGGAAAAAGACAATGTAGTCAAGGACAATACTGAGAAACAGGCTACTAGACTAGATGGGATTGAGGTTCACAAGTAGGGAGTGTTAGAAATTCTGGAAAGTGTGAAAAAAGATAAATCCACTGGGCCAAATGGGTTTTATCCTAGGATTCTCTGGGGAGCCAGGGAGGAGATTGCCGAGCCTTTGGCTTTGATCTTCATGTCATCGTTGGCTACAGGAATAGTACCAGAAGACTGCAGGATAGTAAATGCTGTTCTTTTGTTCAAGAAGGGGAATAGAGACACCCCTGGTAATTTAGTTGTGGGTAAAGTGTTGGAAAAGGTTATAAGAGATAGGATTTATAATTATCTCAAAAGGAATAAATTGATTAGGAATAGTCAACATGATTTTGTGAAGGGTAGGCCTTACTGAATCTTTTGTGAAGGTGACCAAACAGGTGGATCATGGTAAAGCTGTTGATATGATGCATATGGATTTCAGTAAGGCATTTGATAAGGTTTCCCACGGTGGGCTACTGCACAAAATATGGAGGCATGGGATTGAGGGTGATTTAGCGCATTGGATCAGAAATTGATGAGCTGAAAGAAAACAGAGGGTGGTGGTTGATGGGAAATGTTCATCCTGGAGTTCAGTTACTAGTGGTGTATGGCAAGGATCTGTTTTGGGTCCACTGCTGTTTGTCATTTTTACAACTGACCTAGATGAAGGCGTTCAAAGGCTGTGTTAGTAAATTTGTGGATGACACTAAGGTCAGTACAGATGTGGATGGTACTGAAGGATGTGACAGGTTACAGAGGGACATAGATAAGCTGCAGAGCTGGACTGAGAGATGGCAAATGGAATTTAATGCAGAAAAGTGTGATGTGATTCACTTTGGAAGGAGTAACAGGAATACAGGTACTGACGAATGGTAAAATTCTTGATAGTGTAGATGAGCAGAGAGATCTTGGTGTCCAAATACATAGATCCCTCCAAGTTGCCATCCAGGTTGATAAGGTTGTTAAGAAGGCATACGGTGTGTAAGTTTTTAATAGTAGAGGGATCGAGTTTCAGAACCACGAGGCATGCTGCAGCTGTAGAAAACTCTGGTGCAGCCGCACTTAAGAGTATTGCGTGTAGTTCTTGTCACCGCATTGTAGGAAGTACATGGAAGCTTTGGAAAGACCTCAGAGGAGATTTACTATGATGTTGCCTGATAAAGAGGGAAAATCTTACAAGAGACTTGAGGCCGTTTTCATTAGAGACAAGAAGATTGAGAGGTGACTTATTTGAGATATATAAGATAATCAGAGGGTGAAATCGGGTGGACAGTGAGAGCCTTTTTCTTAGGATGGTGGTGGCTAGCACGTGGAGGCATAGCTTCAAATTGAGGGGTGGTAGATATAGGACGGATGTCAGGTAGTTTCTTTGCTCAGAGAGTAGTAGGGGCGTTGAAAGCATTGCCTGCAACAGTTGTTGACTTGCCAACGTTATGGGCATTTAAGTGGTCATTGAATAGGCATGTGGACAAGAATGGAATAGTGTAGGTTAGATGGGCTTTGGATTGGTTCTGCAGGGTGACACAACATAGAGGGCCAAAGGGTCTGTACTGAGCTGTAATGTTCTATGTTCTACATTGAGCTGGGCCTTTTCCTGTAAAGGTACCTGCTACTGCAATGCAGCAAATGGTTTGCAAATGAACAGGGTTAAGGTCATGGGGTACAGTACTTAGTCATAGAATCCCCACAGTGTGGAATCAGACCATTCAGCCTATTGAGTCCACACCAACCCCTCAGAAGAGAATCCCACCCTGACCTATTCCTGTACCCTATCCCTGCATTTCTCATGACTAATGCACCTAGCCTAAACATCCCTGGATACTATGGACAATTTGTCATGGCCAATCCATGGCACATCTTTGGACTGTGGGAGGCAACCCATGCAGACACGAGGGGAATGTGCAAACTGCACACAGACAGTTGCCTGAGGGTGGAATCGAACCCAGGTCCCTGGTGCTGTGAGGCAGCAGTGCTAACGACTGGGCCGCCTTAGCTAAACCTGCTGGGAAACATGATACCATTGAGAGGGACAGAGGTGAGCTCTTCTCACAAGTATTCCTCCACCTCCACTTTGAATTCTGTAACAATTAAATGGCAACTTGCTACTCCAACATTGATCTTGCAGACTGCCTTACACAGGTTTCCCCTTTTCACCTTGACCTGTCCCTTCTTAAATCCTGACCTTTGCACCTCAACAAAGTGATGAGTTGTGAAATTGTGTTAGGCTCTCCAAAAGCTCTCTGGATTCTTATTCCTCACTTGAGTCTTTAATTATCCTCACACCCATAAAAATTACCCATCCACAAAAATCTCCAGGGATGTCTATGTTTTCACTTGGAGATGTGAATAATTGTACTGTGAGGTCTGAGTGCTACCTGCAACAAAGATTTAGGCAAGTTTTAAAGCAATGTATATACACAGCATCACTAAAATGAAAATCAGCTCCAAAGGTAGCCAGCAAATGTGGCCATGAAATGATTCAGAGCATCCTAGCCTGATGAATAAAGCTCAAAATGTCTGGCTCTACTGGACTGACACTTTGGTGCCATTGTAAGGGAACTGCTGTCCTTCAATTAAGACTGTTGCTATTCCCTGGTGAGCATATCTAATAGAATCTCTACAGTGCAGAAGAGGCCATTCAGCCATCCAAACAGTATTCCACCCATGCCCAGTCCCCTACCCAATCCCCATAATTACCAAGGCAAACTGACCTAGCCTACACATTCTTGGATATGACAGGACAATTTAGCATGGCCAATCCACCTAAACTGCACATCTTTGAACTGTGGGAACAAACCAGAGCACCCAGAGGAAACCGACGCAGACACAGAGAGAATGTGCAAACTCCACGCAGACAATCACCCAAGGCTGGATTCAAACCCAGATTTCTGGTGCTGTGAGGCAGCAGTGCTAACTATTGAGCCAACATGCTGCCCTAATAATCCAGGAGATTATTCAATGAAAAGCAATGAAATTTTTCTTGTGGCCTGAACAACTTTTGTCCAACAGCCAAAATGACTAAAACAGATAAGCTGCTCACTTAAATTATTGTTTGTGGCTGGATCTTGTTGTGTCCATGTTGAATACTGTGTCTCCTGACATTAGAAAAGTGACTACAATTGGAATGAAGCAATTTGAGACATGAAAGGCACTACATAAATGCAAGTTCTTGCCTTTAATGTATGCCTGTTGTAGAACTGTGAGCTTGCAACAGGGCATTCCACTCACCAAACATTTGATAAAAATTTCAGTATTGCCTAACTGACCTGTTCAGGTGTGTTCTGGAGCAGGTGGGACTTGAATTCAGGTTTGCCTGACTCAGAAGCAATGACCCTACAACTGTACCACAAGAGCCCCATTATAATAGTGCTATAACCACCAAAGCCAATCATAGATATGAACCTGATATTTAAATAATTTCAGGATTAACAATATTCAGCTAATCAGACTGAAATTTTAAAGTTAGCCAATCTGCTGCTACCAATTAGAACAATACACCCTTAGTTGCATTTCAAAACCCTGTCCACTGGAATGCCCTGGAATAATACATTCCCAAGTCCAATTATTTCTTGACAGGCTATTGATCATTAACTAAATAGAGTGCTTTGTCAGCAGGTCGCTCACATTTGAAAGGGGCCAATCAGTAACTGCAGAATTAACTCTTTACAGTGGTTTGATTTCCTCTTGATACTGGAGCTTGTAGAGGTATTAAGTGTGTGTTTCACTTACACCAATTTTATACATTACATATCCACCCATAATGGCTGAGAGACTGTTGAGATTGCATCAATCTCCCAGAGGCCAAAAAAAACACTCTGGAAAATCTAGGAACGATATTTTAAGTAGATCAGTTACATAATTCATGCAGAAGCCATGTCAGAGCTTTAAGCTCATCAAAATGGTGAACTCATTGCATTGTAAGCATAGTCAGCTGCCAACGTTGTGAGGACACAAAATATAGGTGTATGTGCCTCCCCACCATTGATGGTAATGATGCAAAAAGGCAGCTCATCATGACCTCAGTTAAAGTTCTGGGGAACCTGGGTTCAAATCCCACTATGGCAGATGGGAGCATTTGAATTCAATAAAGAATCTGGAATTAAGTATCTAACAATGACCATGAAACCATTGCTGATTGTCGGAAAACCCATCTGGTTCACTACCATCTATTAGGGAAGGAAATCTGTCATCCTTCCCTGGTCTGGCCTACATGTGTCTCCAGACCCACAGCAACATGATTGATTCTTGACTGCTATCTGAGCAATGAGGGATGGGCAAGAAATGCTGGCCCAGGCAGAAACACCCATGTTCCATGAGTGAATACAAAAAAACATTGCATGAATGAATAAAGAAGAATAATGTGAACAGATATTGACATGTAACATGTTTATATGCTGTGTTGCTGAACACAGTTGCTTATTCTCACACTGGTGTTGAGCCTTGAGGAAGTATAAAGGGGTGGGTAAAAAGAATAGGGTGAAATTGAAGCAGTGGGTAAACAGCAGCACTGGCATAGCCTTAAATCTCCATACCTTTGGACAGATGGCAGTGGCATAATCATTTACAGGGCAAAGAAATCTCTTGGAATGGTTTTGGTCACAATTGGCAACCCTAGGGGAAGTAATGGATGTAAGGATGGTGCAGGAAGACGGAATTGAGGTGGAAGAGCATATTGATTGGAGCAGCAATCTCAAAGAGCCAAGTAGCTCCTATTTCTTAAGCTATATTTATGTGACATTGCTGCACTGATGCAACATTAACTCTTCACATTGGCATTAAGACAATGGATGAATTGTCAGTGCTCTGTGGTTAGCAATTCAAAAGATGGTGCAAACTGGATAAGACTTGTAAATGCTGCAGCATATGTTTTCCATCAGGTTTGGCAATGACTATACTTGACAGGAGGAGAACCAAGAGAACACAAGGATTAATAGTTCAGCTGACACAAGAATTGGTACAGCTGATTTGTCATTTATGGCATTCCTTTCAAAATGATTGCAATTAAGTCAATATAAAATATATCAGTTCCAAAGAAAGGTTATACAGAACATGAAATGTTAACTTCATTTTTCTCTCTCCACAAATGATGCCAGACCTGCTGAGGTTCTCCAGCACTTTTTGTTCTTTTTTCTGATATCCGTCACCTGCAGGATTTTACTTTTATTTATCAAAGAGGTGGCTCTTTATTCTATACATTTCAAGATGTTTCACAGGGAAGCAATGGCCCAGTGATGTTGTTGCTAGACCATTAATCCAGAAACTCAAATAACATCCTGGGGGCCCAGGTTTGAATCCTGCCATGGCAGCTGGTGATGGAATTTGAATTCAATCAAAGAAAGTTTGAAATTAAGATGGTCATTAGTAGAACCAATGAAGCCAGTGCCAATTGTCATTAAAACCCAAATGGCTCCCTAATGTTCTCCAGGGAATGAAATCTGCCAACCTCACCTGGTCTGCCTTACAAGTGACTCCAAACCCACAGCAATATGGTTGATTCTCAACTGCCTTCAATTATATTCATCACTACTAGGGATAGTTAATAAATATGGGCCAGCCAGCAACATCCATATCTTATATGTAAATTAAAAATATCCAACAATTTCTAAGTCTTTCTTCAGATGTTGGTGGCATTTTGTTGTCCATCACTAAATGGCTTGAATTGATATGCATGATTGGTATTTCAAAGATTTTTAATAAGCCAGCTATTCAGACATGCTATAACGCACCTGTAGAACAGGTGGGACTTGAACCTGGCCTTCTGGCCCAGAGGTAAGAATACTACCACTATGCCTCAGAAGCCCTGATAATTTGCTAATCAATCTGTTCATGGTTGCTACTCCATGCCTCTGGAGCTGGTGGGACTTGAACACAGATCTGCCAGCTCTGAGATAGAGACACTACCACTGTGCCACAAGAGTCCTATAGAGTAGCATTATAAAGCACTTTCAATAAAATACCTAACATCTGGATGAAGGAAGATTTAATTGGGCACAATCCCCTAACTTATCAGGTAACCTAGATTGATTTTATGTCACCCCTTTGTATTTATCAAGTCCAGAGTGGTATATGTTCTTTGACAGAGACACAATCTCAGACAATGACCTGAAACCAAGGAACAGCATTCAGCCTGTCGGTGGAAGTCAATCTGGCCATGCCATCCACCAACTGCTTCCAAGTTCAACCTGCTGATATTATTGCTGACATTACAAATGCCCCTTCAATCATCTGCCTGCAAACATCATTGTGTATCCCTGTTGTGCAGCAGCAGCTAGGGACACAAACCCATTTGTGGTGCTCAGGAATGTAATCCCAGAAACAGTTTTGGAGCAAAGTTTGAGAACCGGCTTCAAAAGAAAACGTACATGGAATATTGGTGTGGGAATGGACAAAAGATGTCGTGATGCTCACAGATGTTTTTCATGACATCATTTATGCATCTGTAGACAATATTCTTTACTATTCCCTCAAAGATCCCGACGGTGTGTCGGCTGCTTTAACAATGAATTGCAGTTAATGATCTGAGTGAACATTTGGGGTCATGTCTCTTGAGAGAAACAAGTGCTCAAACTCCTCAAAAGTAACACCTCTGCGGAACCGTGAGAAAAGGCCAGCAATGAAATGTACTCTTGAAGCAAAGGTTCGTGTAGGCCATTGAATTCCTGAAGGATCTTTTCCAAAGTCAAGACAATTTTGATGGTAACCTCCTATAGTGCGTTAACAAAATAATTCTGCTATGTTGCAGACCACACTAGATTGCAACTGAGAAAGATCTGGAGGTGGCATTGCTCCGAAAGGGACAAAAGGGGGGGGCATTAGCTCCCTTGAGCAATGATTTCATTTCTCCCTTGACATCTGCCCTCAAAAAGTTGAATTTTGTGCATCTGTTTTAATTAAAAATGCCAGTCATCTTCTTTTGGGCAGAAGACTTGATGAAATAGACTTTTGCCATGAACTCTGTTGTGTATTTGTGCAAGTATGATGAACTATCACTTTAAGAGTCTGATCACCTGACATTATGATAACAACATTGCTACTTTGGGCAAACAAACAGCTCTTTCTAACCTTGTTGCCAACTGAGTGAACACCTCTATAATAACGTTGCTGTTCAACGCTTCAGCCTCCTTGTCCTTCTTGGAACTTAATAACCACATAGCACAAAGCATGGTTTGGGCTGAGTGCAGGTGGGGAAGGTGAGAGTGTAAAAGGATTTGCATTGTAATAACAGAATCCAATGTCATTGACTCCAGTGGAAATTGGTGAATCCTATTAAAATGTTATTTCCACATTGTGAAGTATCAAGCTATTTATCAATATAATAATTCTACTTCAAAACTAAATATTACAAATTACAAACTTATTAATGCTGTCAATATTGAATTAATTGCCACAGAACACTGTGGAGACTAGGTCATTGCGTACATTTAAGACTGAGATAAATAGGTTCTTGAGTATCAAACAGATTAAGGGTTATGGGGAAAAAGTGGGAGAATGGGGTTGAGAAACTTATCAGCCACGATTGAATGGCAAAGCAGACTCGATGGGCTGAATGGCCTAATTTCTGCTCCTACATCTTATGGTCTTATGGTCTAATAACTGTGATGTGATGCTCTAATGCCTTGCAGTAAGGTTTTAGATCTATTCGGCCTCGTTTTCATCTCTGGTCTCACACCAATCAATTCAGATTGTGGATCTTTGAATAGCTTTTACTGTGAACATGTGTGAACATGCTAAATCTCCAGACTTGAATAGCTTGCATGGCTTTTTTCGTGAGCCAGGACTTTTTAAAAATTCTTTCATGTGGGCATCACTGGCCAGCTTTTGATGGCCAATCTTAATTATTCTTGAGAAGCTTGTGATGTGCCCCCTTCTTGAAATATGACAATGCATGTAGCGTAGATACACCCACAGGACTGTTAGGAAGGGAGCATCACAATTTTTGTCTCAGTGACAGTGAAGTTAACAGCGATATAGTTCAAGTCAGGATGGTGCATGGCTTGGAAAGTAACTTACTAGTGCTGGTTCACAAGTATCTGCCGCTCTTGTCTTCCTGGGTGGTAGAGGTCATGAATTTAGGAGATGCTGTTGAAGGAGGTTTGGCAAATTTCTGTAGCACTTCTTTTATTGAGTACACACTCATAACACTGCACATTGGTGGCGGAGTCAGTAAATGGTTAAACTGCCAGATAAGGTGCTGATCAAGGGAGCTCCTTTCTCCTGGATATTATCAAGCTTCTTGAGTTTTCGTTTATTCATTCATGGGATGATGGCATCACTGGGCTGGAATTTAATACCCATCCCTACTTGCCCAGAGGGCAGTTAAGTGACAACCACATTGCTGTGGGTATGGAGCCACATGTAGGTCATACCAGGTAAGGATGGCAGTTTCCTTCCCTCAGGACATTAATGAACCAGATGGATGTTTCTCCAACAATGGTAATGGATTCTTAATTCCTGCTTTTTATTAAATTCAAATTCTATCGAGGCAGGATTCCAACCCAGGTCCCAGAACATTACCTGGGTCTCTGGATTAACAGATCAACAATCATACCACTAGGCTGTTACCTCCCCTGTGTTGGTGAAGCTGCATCCAACCAAAGAAAGTGGAAAGTGTTTCATCACATTCCTGAATTGTGCCTTGTAGATGGTGGACACACTTTAGGGAGCCAGTACTTGAGTTACTTGCATCAATGTTCCAAATCTTTGATATGCTCTTTAAGCAAAATTATTTATATGGTTGGTCCAGTTCAGCTCTTGTCATTGGTAGCCTCCAGACTTTGATGAAAACCATTTATAATAGCCTCCCCTTGATGAAACCTTTGTCCTATTTTGCCATCCACTTCCAAGTAATCAGAAATCTGACTAATGGTCTCACTTCCATAACTTTTGTCCATTCCCGATTAACATTTTCCTTTTTAAACTTGATATGGAGGTGCCGGCATTGGATTGGGTTGGACAAAGTTAAAAATCACACAACACCAGATTATAGTCCAACAGGTTTATGTGGAAGTATTAGGTTTCAGAGTGCTGCTCCTTCATCAGGTAACATCATCTACGTGATGGAGGACAAACACTTTGAAAGCTAATACTTTCAAATAAACCTGTTGGATTATCACCTAATGTTGTGTGGTTTGTAACTTTTTAAAGATGTATATCCCTTTTGAAACCTGTTCTCCAAAACTATTTCAGGGATTGCATTCTTAATTGCAACACTCTCAACTTCTCATCTTCCTCATGGTAATATTCTTTGTGCCAATTATTGTAAATTTGTTACAGACTACACCTGACAATGAACACAGTTTCTCCCAGTCAACTCTGACTTTGGCTCTTTGTACAGATTGCCCAGACCTGAAGACAAACAGTGTTCAGCACCTTGTCCATGCTAACTAGGATCTCTTGCTCAATGCCTCGAAAGTATAATTCTACGTCCACTACTTGTTAACATGTTGGTTTTGATATAAAAGTTTTATTTTTAAAAAAGACAAAGCTTCAAGGGAATTGTGCTGGGGATGTAGAATGTTTGACATCTGCTGTAGTGCAAAGCAGTGGCTAATATTTGAGCAGTCTTCAGAGCTGGCTGATCCTGGCAGATGCTCAGGATTTGACAATGAATTTATCAGATGTACTAATCCACTCCAAATGGTTCTAAGCCATTTACTGCCTATATTACTGCTTGAAAGAAATTACAGAAAAACGAGCTTATTAGAAGTGAGAAACTTAGTTAAGAAGGCTATTTTTTGTGGGGGGAGTATGTATAAAAGAGTTGGGCAGAGATTTCTGTTCCAGTAGTCATACTCCTAATAATAGAGACTCAGGGACATTGCCACATAAACATCCTGATTTTTAGGGCTATGGAGAAAACACAAGGGAATGAATTTACCTAGACAGTTCCTTCTCAGCGAAAACTGACAAGACAGACTGAATGGCTGCATAGAAACACATGGAACGAAGAGACAATTCAGTCCTTAGTGCTCATAGTGTTTGAAAGAGTCACCAATTATTTGCACTCCCCTGCTCTTTCTCCAATTATGCTGCATCAGTGGAGACAGTGCTATTGAGGTAGGCCCAGAGGTGAGAGATGACACCTGAGCCTCGGCGATTACATTGTTAGTTGTGTCCGGCACTGGCAGCAGCGAAGCGATGGAGGAAGGGCATTATGGCGACATTGATTAGGTGGGCCCAGGGAGAGAGATGAGACTCTGACATTTGTGAGTCCAGTGCAGGGAATGGTGAGGAGGTGGTGGAGGAGAATCAGCCCAATGGGGAAGGATGGCACCTGAAGACTGACAACTTCAGTGTTGGTACAGTCCGGTGTTGATGGCAGTGAGGCAGTGGAGGAGAGATAGTGGCATAGGCATCATTGATGATGAGCTGGCTCAGGATTGATGAACCATCTTTAAGATATATCTTTCTGATTTTTGTCCTAATTTCTTAACATTATTCAGAATGCTGCTAGATGGTGACAACAATGGAAAAGCTTATCACTGTATTTTACTGTTTTCACACTGTAAAATACACATGACAATAAAATCGTTCATTTAATCATCCTGGAATTTTGTAATAGTTCACACATTTATCCAATTTCCATTTTAGTGCCATGCCCCTCGTATTAAAACAATTTGGTGCAGAAAAATATATTCTCTTTGTGCTGTTTCTGGTTGTTTTTCTAAACACCTCAAATCTATTCCTTTTATGTTAATTGTATATTAATTGAATGTATAATTATATTCAGGTAGTGGGCATTAATTATGGTATTTCATCTGTGCCTGTAAGGGGCTCTCCTGTGGCACAGCAGTAGTGTCCCTACCCCTGGACCGAGAGGCCTGGGTTCAAGGCCCACCTGCTCCAGAAACTGTGTAATAACATCTCTGAATAGGTTGGTATAGGAAGATATAGAACACCTGCCTTTATATGGGGGTGTTGAGGCACAGTGATAGTGTCCACACCTCTGAGACAGTAGGCCTGGACTCAAGTCCCACCTGCTTCAATAATGTGTCATAATATCTATGAACAGGTTGATTAGAAAGTCCCATTTGCCTCAATATACATTGAAATAGACTGTCTGAGTCAGTTGGATGTCGAGGTGTGAGATATAATGCGTAACTCTGCCAATAAAAGTTCATAGAACATGTAAAAATTAAGTTCCATTTCTATCCTTCACTGCTTGGCTTTCTGGAATAGAATATTTTTGTCACCATGCCTTCTGCCATTGGAAATTGTTTCCCTTTGTTTGCTTGTGGGCAGTACGCTGACTCAGTGGTTAGCATTGCTGTCTCACAGAGCCAGGGACTTGGGCTTGATTCTAGCCTCAAGTCACTGTCTGTGTGGAGTTTGCATATTCTCCCCGTGTCTGTGCGGGTTTCCTCTAGGTGCTCTGGTTTCCTCCCACAGTCCAAAGATGTGCATGTTAGGTGGATTGGTCAAGGTCAATTGCCCATATCACTTAGGAATGTGTGGGTTAGGTGCATTAGCCATGGGAAAAATGCAGGCTTATATGATCTGTGTGGGATTCTCTTTGGAGGGTCATTGTGCACTTTTTGGGCCGAATGGCCTGTTTCCATGAAAAGAAAAATTTCTTGATTTCAGACGTCTTCATCAAATGACCCTTAGCCTGTCTCCTCTGCTCCATCAGAATAATCCCAGTTTCTGTCTGATGACAGATTACATGATGAGTAAATATCTTTCCTTTGTAATAATTCAAGAGATATTTTTTTCAAATTGGTATTGAAGAAATGACCTCAGTGACTAGAAGAGGACCAGAAGCACATTCTGATAGCTCTCAGGAATATTCCATAGTAAGTCCAAATGCTGATTCTGGATCGAGATACAGCTTCTAAAGGAAATTTATAGTTTGTGTTCCATTGAGCTGGAGCTAAATGGGTTTTATTGAAAAAGACGTCCAAGAACTAATAAAACTCATGAGAGTATATAGCATCACCGAGATGTACAACATGGAAACAGACACTTCAGCCCAACTTGTCCATGCCGACCAGATATTCTATCCTAATCTAGTCCCATTTGCCAACACTTGACCCGTATCCATGAGTAGGCCATTTGTCCCACTGTTCCTGGTCTCCCATTCAATAAGATTACGGCTGATCTGATTGTCGCCTTCACTCCATTTTCCACCTTCTCCCTGTTAACCATTGACTCCCTTTTTAACCAAACATTTATTTCAAGTCACCCCTTACATGTAGACTTCAGTGTTAGCCTTGCATCTAAGGAGTTTTTACTATGTTAAAGGTGCTCTATAAATGCAGGTGCTCAGAAGGTGTCGTTGGTCAGTTTGAGTTCACTTTGTACTTGCCTGCCTCAAAGGGCAGTGCAGGAGGTCAGTGCCATGTTGTGCAATGTGCAACTTGGATCAGCAGACCATGCCTGCTTTTCCACTCCCCGGTGAATGAATCATTCATCTCTGCATGTTTCACTTTGAATAAAAATAAAATGCTTTTTGTTATTTCTCTTTATTAACAGCAAGCATGCTGTGAGAAGCCTCTCCAGTGGCATCATTTCTCCTTTTTTTCTCTGCTCTGTTGTCATTTTGTAACCCTACTGTGATAGACCCATACCTTTTTTTTACCAAATGAAAATACCTTGGTACTTTATTATCGCCAATTCAGATTTGCTGTGACAACAAATTTGTTTTCAATCTGCAAATTGCTCTGGAAAGTGTAGATAACGTTCAAAGCTTTGAATGTTACTTTTATGTGGTAAAGAAAGAAAGCAGAAAGATGTCGACAGGTACGCGTAACAATCAAGAACAATGCCACACTCGATTCTAATGTTTTTATGAAGTCGGTGGATGGCACACTTTGCTTCTTGAGTCTGAAGGTTGAGAGTTCAAATCCCACCCCAGAGCTCTGAGTATAAAGTTTAGGCTGTGTTGCTCAGTGCATGACTGGGGAAATCTCAGGAAGTGTTGTCTTTCACTTCAAGACACCAAAAGTCCAATTGTTTTCTTAAGTGGGTCTAAAAGGTCCCATGGCAGTACTTCAATGAAGCACAGGAACAATCATCTAGGTGTATAAATTATCTGATCATTAGCATCTACCTGTTTATGGGAATTGCTGGCAATTTCCTTATAAGAAAGGCTGTGCTTATTGTCAACGCCACTGCGAGGTGGCACAGTGACGGCACAAACACAGCATTGCAGTCCACCTTACTGTAGCTGCCTGGAAGAAAGATGGCGTTACCCTTACAAATCCACTTCAGGGTGGAATCCAAATTCCTGAGCATAGGCTGTGGGCAGGTTGTAAAACCTTTGGTCAATCAACTCTATCCATAGTAAAAGCAGGTGTTATTTCAGTTTCACTCATTATGCATGGAACAGTATCCATTGAGTCTGCCTCTGCACTGCAGTAGAAGATGAGCTTTATTGATGTTCAGTCACTGCAATGAGCTGCATCCATCAAAGTCTGAACAGAATGGAACATGTTGCCTGTTGAGCTAAAGCTCTGACTGGCTCCATTAACACAATTGACTGTGGTCAGTTATTTCAAGGTGTGGGGTGGTCCATTGATAGAACTGCCATTCATGGAAGGAATTGGTTCAAATGGGCTAAATCAGTTGAAAACTCCATTCCTTCCTAAACACACAAAAGGAAAAGCAAGCAGTACTACTGCCTACTGAGGTGTCAAAACACTTTTGAGGAGATCATTTTTACTGATACATTAGGACCATTTGCACATGTGCAAGTGGCAGCCATTTTTGCCAGCATTATCAATGCACACTCTGTACATTAAATGGTCACTCCAGTTCCAAAGGTATTTTGTTCACTGTAGATATGACTTGGAACCTGTTGGTGGTACCTTTTGATTTAATATCAAAGGTAATTGTTATGGACCTTGTTTAAGCTTCTAACTTCTTGTTGCTTAACTTGTTTATCTATTTTTAGATATGTAGCTGAAGTTGAAACTGAACTGAAGCTTGGAGGTCATAAGGACCAAATAAACAGACTGAATATTAACAAAGCATATAGCTTTGAACCAGTGATTGGGCACCAATAAAGATAACAAACAATTTACTGCATTATCACAAAATTAATATTTCAATGCAGAGTAATATAATGAAGCAATAATAATGATTGAGTCATATTCTCAAGGTTTTCTGCTGCAGTTTTCTGAGCTTCTGCTTATCATGCATTCAAATGCTCACAGCATAAAGAACAAGAATCTTTAGTACAACATGTGTGGTTAATTACATGTTTATGCTACCTAGTCATAACCTGAACATTAAAACTCTGATATTGGTCAGGGAACATCAGTGGGAATCCAAGCTATCAAATCAAAGCAGGTTCCCTCTTTTCACAAGGCTACTATTCCAGCAGTAAAGTGGGATTACACTCACTGATTTCTCCAATTCAGGCCCACTGATATGCACAGAACAGGTGATGGAGCAGCTCATCCATATGATAGTCAGCATCCTCACCACTATAGGTGTATCTTAGACACCAGGCAGCTCCATTCAGTTGTAAACGTTGGTTACGCACATTGAGAAATTACTTTTCTCACCTTTAGAGATTTCTAACACCTGGCTATTGCCTCCTTCCCCAAATCCCTTGACAACTTGGACATGGTGGACATGGTCACACATTATTTGACTAGATTTACTAGCATTCAGACAAATTTATTATGGGTTAAGGAAGCAAAGTGATATTCTGACCTTTGCCTCAGTGCTTTCTGCTCCTCCACAAGCTGACCAGAATGTTTTTATTAATTCTTGGAATGGTCCCCAAAACCTTCCCCAAACTTTGGCATAAATGCTGCCCCTCCACGCTTCATTTCAACTCTGATGAAGAGTCATCTAGACTCAAAACATTAGCTTGGTCTCTTTCCATGGATGCTGTCTGACTCGCTGTGATCTCCAGCATTTGTTGTTTTCAGTGCAGATTCCAGCATCTGTAGTAATTTGTTCCTACATTATGCACGGCCTGCTGGATTACGACTTTAACAACAATACCAGTTTGCCATTGTCTCTTCTACAGCATTAAATCCTGCATTATCCAGGTCTTGACAAATTTCTTGGTCTGAATGGTGAGAAAAAACTTTTTCACACGGCAAATAGTTAGGGTGTGGAAGCATGTTCGAATGAGGCATTCGAGAGGTCATTGGATGTTTTATTTTGAATGATATTGGTGTGCAGAGGTAAAGGGGAAATGGCAGGACATTAGTACTTGACAATAAAGCCAGACTAGATAATAGAGCCAGTGCAGATATGAAGAGCCAATTGGACTCCCGCTGTACCATAATAATTCTATAATTCTGTGAAATAAATTTGGCACAGGTCCCAATAAATGCTTTACACAGATTAGCATGTTATAATTCCCTTCCTAAATAATAAAGGCTTTTAAAATCCAATCATAGCAAGATCTAACTACTATTGTTTAATTTACTTCATCTTCTATGACTATTTTTAAACAGGAGTTACATATTGCACATGGTCTTGATCTTCACCTAACTTTCTCAATGCTGATTGTTTAAAATAAAGCTATAAAAACAACTTTAAAGCTTTTAAGTTAATATATTAGTCATAATATCGTGCACAAATGTAATCTTAAATCAAGAGAATCAGGAATTTAAGATTTATAATGATCTCAATCTGGAAGTCCTAACAGGAATGACTCCAGCTTGACTGTGAAATCATCTAACACCAGTACATACGGATGCCTGAGGTTTGAAAAACAGTTTCTTTCAGTGAAAAAAATAACTTGCACGATGCCTAAAGGCAGTTCAATATTTTGACAAAGTTTGCCAGGGACATGATTGTGTTCAGTTATGGATTTGCAGCAAAAAGACACAACTTCTCCCACAATCTGAGACTGATGGGTCTTTTCCATTTGGGTTTTAAGAGGGAGGGTCCCATTGAGATGTGTAATAATAGGATGCACTTTGATAAGCTATTTCTCAGCTTTATCTCACTTCACTCACTGTCTTAAAATAACAACCAAGTGTAATTTAAGTTAATAGAAAATGGATGGCAGTAACACAGTGCATATAAAATCTTTATTGCCCAATTTTATCTTCATTGCATAATTTTTTGTAAACATACAATTCAATCTCTTACGCAGCAGTCTTTAGAATGCTCTCATATTCCAAAGTAATATTGTCATAAATCACCCTTGCATATTTAAACAGATGATTCATCCACATCAAAAGCCAGTGTCACTAATTTGTCTGAAAAAGAGAAAAAGAAGAGGAACATGTTATATCATCCAATATACACCAGATATAACATTGACACCAAATCAGAGGGCGAAAGTGAGGACTGCGGATGCTGGAGGTTAGAGTCGAGAGTGTAGCGCTGGAAAAATACGGCAGGTCAGGCAGCATCCGAGGAGCAGGAAAATTGACGTTTGCCCGAAACAGCGATTTTCCTGCTCCTCTGATGCTGCCTGACCTGCTGTGCTTTTCCAGCACCACACTCTCGACCAAATCAGAGGGACTAGACTTTAGCATCTCAAGCTTTTTTACACAAAGAATACCTCAGAAGAATAAGCTTGCTTGCTTTTGGAAAATCAGAAACCCAGGAAGCCATGATCATTCCACTGGAAATCAGTTCAAGTATTAGATTTGATTTGATTCCCTACAGTGTGGAAACAGGCCCCTTGGCCCAACCAGTCCACACCGACCATCCGAAGAGTAACCCACCCAGACCCATTTCCCTCTGACTCATGCTCCTAACACTATGGCAATTTAGCATGGCCAATTCACCTGACCTGCACATCTTTGGACTGTGGAAGGAAACTGGAGCACCCGGAGGAAACCCACGCAGACACGGGGAGAATGTGCAAACTCCACACAGTCAGTCGCCCGAGGCTGAAATCGAACCTGGGACCCTGGTGCTGTGAGGCAACAGTGCTAACCACTGAGCCGCCATGCCGTCCCATCTGAATATATATCTAAAGCTATTTTGATTTTGGTTTACTGTTCTGAAGAAGTGGTGATGGCCTAGTAGTATTCTGGGTAGACTATTAATCCAGAAAGATCCTGGGCCTCCTCCATCGCCAAACTCTTACCACCTGAAGCCTAGAGGAAGAATGCCTCATCTTGCACCTTGGGATCCTCTAACCACACCTCATCTCAGATCCAAACTTCCAAACCGACACCGCCCTCCTGACCTGTCCTACCTGTCCATCTTCCTTCCCAACTATCTGCTCCACCTTCCCCTCTGTATTCTCAGTTACCTTCCCCCAGCCCCAACCCACCCCCACTCCCATTTATCTTTCAGCCCCCTGTGGCCCTCAAGCCTCATTCCTGATGAAGGGCTTATGCTTGAAATGTTAATTGTCCTACTCCTCAGATGCTGCCTGACCGGCTGTGCTTTTCCAGCATCACACTCTCGACTATTAATACAGAAACCCAGGCAATGATCTGGGGACGCATAGCTCTGGCTGATGGTGGAATTGAATTCAATTAAAAGACAAAAAAATCTGGAATTAAGAGGCTAATGATGATCATGAAACTGATGTTGATTGTTAGGGGGTGGGGATGAATCATTTCGTTCATTAATATCCTTTAGGGACAAATTAAGGACACTTTCTAAGAAAGTGGGTATGGTTTGAGATGTAGATTAATCATTTGTTTGGAATGTGCAAGAATGATTTCTGAATATATGACTTTGGAATATGAAAGCATGCTAAAGGTAACTGTGTAAAAGATTGAAATGTATGTCCTATTCTGGCTTATATGTGATTCCAAATTCACAGCAATGTGATTGACTGTTAACTGACTTCTAAACAATTAGGGATGGGCTATAAATACTGACTTAGCCACTGACACCCATACCCTGTGAATGAGTTTTTTTTAAAAATGCCATTACCTGTACCTTGGTTTACACTGACATTAGGAACAGCATTTACAAGACTTAGGGAAACAAGCTGTACATTTCATTACTGTGCTGAAGTCACTATCTTCCAGGAGCTCAAGACTGTGGTTAGTGTAATTAATATAACACTTTAACTGTCATTATACCTAATATGTGAGGCACGTCAGAATCTATTGTGATGTTGCTTCCAAAGCTTGACTTTTCAGAATCTCATAGACATTTTAGGTAACAATAATGTAATCAAATTAACTAGTAATATTTAATCAATATGATTTATTTATCATTTTTCTTTTCAAGATTTGCTTAAAGGAGGCTTGTTTCACGTTCTGGATATGAATAGGTAACATGTCTGTTACA
This sequence comes from Chiloscyllium plagiosum, assembly GCF_004010195.1. Classification (NCBI taxonomy): domain Eukaryota; kingdom Metazoa; phylum Chordata; class Chondrichthyes; order Orectolobiformes; family Hemiscylliidae; genus Chiloscyllium; species Chiloscyllium plagiosum. Next base: position 47,575,601 of record NC_057729.1, read on the forward strand.
ACAAAACTAATCATCGTTACTCATAATTTAAGTTTACGAAAGTAGGGAAGTTGATATGAGAATACACTGTCCCGCATCCTTGCACTCTGGTGTTCCAATCTTTCCTGTACTTTCTCCTCAACCAAGTCAAGTATAATTGTGCTGATCATTTATCAAATAGAAATAGGTGGAAATATATAGGGGGTCAATCAGTACCTGCAAAGAGAAAAACAATGAAAGACTTGTCATTTATACCACCCTTTTTCACAAACAGTTTGGAGAGATTGAATAGGACCTGAGTGATGTAGGTTACAGTGAGATGTCGGGCAGAATTGGGTGACAAGACTGACAAGTTCCATCCCAGTACTGAGAAAACCTCACTCCGTCTTTTATGCTTTTCACCAGAGGTGAGATGCCAATTTAGTAATCATTATTGCTTGTTAAATGCCTTGTTAACAGGCCAACTCACCTCTTCAATATCCAGCCTACCAACTTACCAAACTCATCAAACAAACTCAATATCAGAAAAACTCAACAAGGAGACCAGAGTGTGGATTCCGATCACCGTTTGCTCCAAACAGCCTCTAGCATGGAAACTGGGCCCCAGTATCTCAGGGTGGAATTAATGGACACCAACCATGCACTCACCCTTCCTTTATCCACGGACATTGGCATCCAGTATTTGCCAACCTATCACAACCGAGGAGAAAGTGAGGACTGCAGATGCTGGAGATCAGAGCTGAAAATGTGTTGCTGGAAAAGCGCAGCAGGTCAGGCAGCATTCAAGGAACAGGAAAATCAACGTTTCGGGCATAAGCCCTTCTTAAGCCCTGAAGAAGGACTTATGCCCGAAACGTCGATTGTCCTGCTCCTTGGATGCTGCCTGACCTGCTGCGTTTTTCCAGCAACACATTTTCAGCTCAGAACCTATCACAACCATCATGCTATGGCTCCAAAGAACTGGCAGGCCAATCCTGGGGCACAGAGTTGCATTGGAGTTTTTCATTTTTAGTTCCAAAAATAACTGGCCATGTGACAATTTTCACTGAAGACCATATGATATAGGAACAGATGCAAGTCATTCAGGCCATCAAGTTCTAATACACCATTCAAGGCAATCATTGCTGATCTGATAATCCTCAATTCCATTTTTCTGCATAACCTGTGCTTCATTTGTTCATGCTTTATTAAGTTCATGATTTAAGCTGGATTTTTTAAAAGTTACACACCTTTCAGATCTTGCTGGAAAATCCTAAATAATTTCTGTCAATTTTTAGGATCGTGTTAGTGAGACACAACAATTCAGCAAGTCGTTGTGGTTTCCTGCATAACAGAATGTAAATGCCAGAATTGTGACTGAGCATTGCTCTCGCAGCCTCGGATACATCACACTCTATTTCAAAGATTTCCTTTCAAAGGTCATCTCCATGCTTCATTTACAAAGGTGATGGAAAAAATCGCAGTTATGTTATTTCATGAAACAGTTTTAAGAACCAGTTACACTTTTGATCATCATCAGGCAAAAATGCATTGCGAACTGGATTTGCAGTGCAACCGCTTTAGAAGTGCAATGAACGCTTTATCTGTGCAAACCTAATGTGAGATTATTGCAGTGTTCTGATAGGGAACATATCCAAGGAGATTCCCTTACCTTGCCTGTGAAGGACTGAGCACTTTAATTACAGTTGTGTTTTTGACTGCTTGGCGTTTGGCTACATCACTGAGTCGCAATTCCTTTTGTTGGTTCTGTCAGATTAAAGGAGCCAGATGGTACAATGCGCATTAAGCTGGGTCGATTAGAAAAAGTTATTTTTTTCAATTAATGTTAAATTATCAGATGTTCTTTTAAGTGATCCAAAACCTGAAAGGCAAGAGATTAGAAAGAAAAATGTTTTATAGATGATGCCCTGTGGTAGAGAGGAGACTGTTACCCACAGTTAGGATGCACATGTCTCAGAAACTGCCTGAGTTACATACCTCCCAGCAGGCACTTCAGAAGATATAAGGACATTATCCATACTTCGAAAAGCACGAGTGATAGCATATTGTGTGCATTTCTGCTCCAACATTCTACTAATGAAGTTCGGGCAGCAGTGGGAATATCATGAGGGAAATGGGACCGTTCTTTCACTGCATGCCAGGTATCTGCTATGCCCTTTGAACAGCTCAAGGGATGGTAGAGACATTAAAGGGGACTCTGCCCTCATTGCTATGGAAGACAAGGGAGCTCGCACTTCACTGCACTTCCAAAAATACTGCTACACCTAGATTGCAGAATCCATTTATCACTTTTGTACTGCAAAAACCCATATGACCGCAAGCTCATCTGTGGGCTACAGCTAGTTGCAGACTATTCTCCACAGCTAAACATTTCAGCGATACAGGATCTTGCTAGAGGTGCAGCAATCCTAATGATTAATAATTAATTGAAACGCTAATTGATTAAAGTGGGCATAATAAATGAACAGATTTTCTGACTCTCCTTTTTTTCCTTCCAAAGATTAACCACAGAAAATTCTCACTGATTTTTACAGCCCAAATTGCCAATTACAACACAGCATGTGTTCATTTGAACGCATTTGGGGAAAGAGATTGTGCAGACAGACTTAACCCTTTTCATTCCAGCCACAAGGATTCCTGCAGCCACTCTAATGCAAATGCATGTAAGTCTCCAATGACCCTGCAGCAAGTTAATTAAATAATACTGGGATTTTTCTCATGGATGGTGATCATGAAGAAATTTAATTATCGTGAATTAAACTGGACAGAACCAGGATGGCATTCAAGGGAAGGGAACTAATTAATTAAGCTAGTGCAGGACCACTTAACTTAGCATGATAAAATGGGAATGGGCAGAGGCTATGCTTAAATTAGCAAGGGAAATCAGAAGCTGGGCCAAGAGCTTGCTTTGCTCTGTATGATAAACTGTGATTAGGGACCACTGTCATGCTTAACCCTACATGCAAAATCAGAAGTCAGGCCAAAGAGCATGCTTAAACTCTCCTGTATGATCAAAGAGCAGAGAGGCCAGAGACACTAGCAAAACAAAACAAAGAAAGATCTCTGTTGACATAGCACCTTTCACAACTACAGGACATCATAAAGTGCCTGACGTTTTGTGGTGGACTCACTACTGTCATGTTAGAAAAGTGGCAGCCAAATTGCTCCGTGCACACTCTGACAAACAACAACAAGACAATGATAAGCTCATCTGCCTTAGGGATTGGTTAAATCTTTGGCAAGTACACCAAGGGGATGTCCCTGGTCTTGCTTTGAATGGTGCTATGGTATCTTTGACATGCACCTGAGAAGGCAGATAATATCTCAAAATAGAGTTCCATCTGAAATAGCTTTTGAATGGTGAACCGGAATTCTACTCGAGTGTTCAGACTGGACCTTGAGCCTACATCTTTCTGACTTACAGGAAAGATTACCACCCTTGAACCATGGATAACACCTTTAAGTTGGATCCACATATGGTTAGAAAGGGGATCTTTTCTCCTATTAGTACCACTGTGTCAACATGCAATACCCGTCAAAGATGTAAAACTTTGTCACATTCTTAATATGCATACCTACAGATAACATTAAATCAGCACTGTATGTAACTATTTATGGAGGAACTCTCAAGGTACAGTGGTTGTGTCCTCGTGTCAGAACTAGGAGGCCTGGTTTTGAGTATCACTTGCTGCAGAGATGTGTTATAACATTTCTGAAAAGATTGGTTTGAAAATAACTGTAACCATAGATGGTCATGGCACATAATTCATTCCACTTTAATGTTTTTGGCCAATAACACACTACCAAGCTGAATCTTACTTTCCAGCTACTGATTTGTAGCCACAAAAGTTACTGTACTTCAAGGCAGCATCCAAGTACCTTTTAAATACATTGTTTCATATTCTCAGACACTGGATTCCACACCCCCCCCCCCCACACCCGAATGAAAAGATTATTTGCCCACTCCTGTCTAGTCCTTCTGCCTATGTGACCTCTCTATTAAGGAAAGTACCTGCCCCTATGCACCCTATGACGACTTCTGCAAAAAGTATGTTAACTGGGGGAAAAAAGCCTCAGTGATGGCTGCGAGAAATTCTCCTCAGGTGAATCACTTGACATCATTTTTACTGTCTATATTAACATTGTAAAAAAGGAAGTGAATACTTAGGCAAGCGGCTAGTTAGCTTAAGGAACTGTGCCAAAATGAGAATCAGTGAGTTGCAAAGAGATTGGGAAAACATATTGTTATCACAGAATATTAAATCTAGACTCTATTTGAGCTCATGTTAACAACTGGGCTAGAGAGATAAGTAATTGGTTATTTCAGCTATTCGTCATTGTTGGTTGTTGTCAGTCCTGGTCTGAGGAGCAAAGATGGTGCCCAGTTGACTTAACAAACCCTTTACAACTTGTTTGGAAATGAGTGCAAATGAAACCCTAAAACTCTTCTGATCATTGTGTGAAATCATTACAGTCTAATAGTCTACAAGGGTCACTTAAACAGCACAGAATGACTTTGTTTTTTTATGGCTCCTTACACCACCAAGAAATACAAGTGGAATAATTGGATATTCTTACCCCTGCTAGCCTTTTTACTATTCAGGTCAGCCATGTGAACATTAAACTCAAATAATGAAAGAGGATTTAATTTATTTGTATCTAAACAAGTTCTTTTATCATAAGGCAATAAATTTGTCTTGTGGTAGCAATTTGTTGCCAGTGACATAGCCCAATAAATTGATTAATCACTGGAATACGTGGTGAAATGAGAAAAGCAAGGAATTATTATTAATAGCATCTATCGAATACAGTGGAGATTCATTATTCACACTGCTCACCAATGGTTAGCGTTTTGCTTGATGCAGATTACATTCATTTGGATCCTCCTACATCACACTTACATAAATCAACAAACATGCATTTATTAAGAGAGGCATGAAAGCTCTTTGGTGAAAAATAGCTTTCTTTCAGAGTGTCCTGCTGTCTGAAGCTTCTAGTTTTCTTTGGAGAGTAATTAAGTACTAAGTAAGATCCCATGTTCCAGTAAGTAGGTGGAAAACCATAGACACAGCCTTCCTTTCTTATGCATTTTGTTTTAGTGTTACTCCTCTGGGTGAAATTTGTGCTTTTTCTAGGGAGGACTGTTACACCTTAGTTTGAAATTCTCATCTTCAGTTTCATAACCATGCACTGATCTCTGTAACTTCCTCAGCCACACAACACCTCAAGAAAGTGAAATCCCTCTGGTTTTGAGCTGTTATACATTGCCAGTTTTTGTCACTATATGATTAGTAATGTCTCAATTACAAGCAAAATATAGTGCAATGCTGGAAATCTGAAATAAAAGTGGAAAGTGCTGAAAAAACTCAGCAGATCTGGTATTATCTGTGGAGAGGGAAAGGGAGTTCATGTTTCATGTCCCTTCTTCTTTGGAAGGGAACTTGGTTCTGAAGAAAAATCTTTGGACTTGAAATGTGAATTCTGTTCTTCTCTCTACAGATGTGGCCAGACTCGCTGGGCTTCTCCAGCATTTTTTTTCTTTTTATTTGGTGATGTAATCTCTGAAATACACTAACTACATCTCTCTGTACCTCCACCTCTTCCCCCTTTCAAAATTTTCTTAAAATTCTTAAATGTCTTGAATCAGGTTTTGCCTCACTTATTGTGAAACTAAATTTCTTACAGCTCCTGTGAAGTGCATGGGAAAGCTTTACTATATGAAAGAGGCTATATAAATGGACATTGTTAATATTGGTATTGTGGATATTGTTGTGTCAGCATTGAGCCCTTTTTGGTTTGGTTGGTGCATGTTTAAATATAGAGTAAGTGCCCTCTCCTCTGCCCTCAGACAATGAGCAAAACTTAATTATAAGCCATTAACAACCACACCTTGTACTTAAATAGCACTTTTAACATGGCAAAATGTCCCAAAGCACTTAACAGAGGTCTAATTGGACATAAAATGACACCAGGGCAATGGAGACATTGAGGAGAAAGTGAGGACTGCAGATGCAGGAAATCAGAGCTGAAAAATGTGTTGCTGGAAAAGCGCAGCAGGTCAGGCAGCATCCAAGGAGCAGGAGAATCGACGTTTTGGGCATAAGCCCTTCTTCAGGAATGAGGAGGGTGTGCCAAGCAGGCTAAGATAAAAGGTAGGGAGGAGGGACTTGGGGGACGGGCGTTGGGAATGCGATAGGTGGAAGAAGGTTAAGGTGAGGGTGATAGGCCGGAGAGGGAGTGGGGGCGGAGAGGTCAAGAAGGCGGT
>NC_057729.1:47582362-47595955 GCF_004010195.1 Chiloscyllium plagiosum
GAGATAGAAATGGAGAGGTCTAGGAAGGGGAGGGAGGAGTCTGAGACGGTCCAGGTAAATTTGAGGTCGGGGTGGAAGGTGTTAGTAAAGTGGATGAACTGTTCAACCTCCTCGTGGGAGCACGAGGTAGCGCCGATACAGTCATCGATGTAGTGGAGGAAAAGGTGGTGCCAGTGTAGCTGTGGAAGATGGAATGTTCCACATATCCGACGAATAGGCAGGCATAGCTGGGGCCCATGCAGGTGCCCATGGCTACTCCTTTGGTTTGGAGAGAGTGGGAAGATTGGAAAGAGAAGTTGTTCAGAGTGAGGACCAGTGCAGTCAGTCGAAGGAGGGTGTCAGTGGAAGGGTACTGGTTGGGTCGGCCGGAAAGGAAGAAGCAGAGGGCTTTGAGGCCTTCGTGATGGGGGATGGAGGTGTATAGGGACTGGATGTCCATGGTGAAGATAAGGCGTTGGAGGCCGGGGAAGCGAAAATGGAGACATTAAGCCAGGTGACTGACAGGAAAGTCTAAGAGTTGTAATAGCTGGCCTAAGACTAGGCAGAAATCACAAGCAGCAGACAGTGGTTATATCTCTGGAGTTTGTTCTCCAGTTGCTGTGGAGCCAAATTGAACTAACTACCTCTCTATTCTATTGCTGTTCTGACCTGACGAGGAGGTGAGGCATTGACTCTGTTTCTTACTCTGCAGATGCTGCCCAGTTTGTTGAGTTTCTCCAGTGTTGGTTTCAGACTTCTGGCATCATGCAGTATGTTGCCTTTGTTCAGATATAACAAATGTTGCTTTTAACTGTTTTTAATTATGTGGATAAGATTTCATCACAGTGAAATTGTCCAGGATTTTAACTGGGACAAGATTATGAGTTTGTTACAAAGGGGAGATCTACCCTCTTTGTACATGAGAAAAAATAGTGGGCTTTCCTTCAGGTTTCTAATTTTGCCCAAATACCAAGGAATTCTTTCTTAGTTATGTTCACCGAATTCTAATTTAAAATATTCAGTGATTCCCACTATATTTATTAATAAAACAGTGTCAGTGAATATTTTTTGCTGACCATAGAATCATCCAAAAATATGTCATGATTGGCAATGTCTTCTCCATATTGTACTTCAGGGAGACTGTTAGTAATATCTACTTGAATGCCAAGCATGTGCCATCTAATGCCACCTAAAGACTGCATTTTCGCTTCCAGACTCAGCCGTAGCAGGGGCTTCCTATAAAGTGTCATTATGCCACATTCAGTGTGGGATGGGCAAAGCATGAGTAGAGAGAATAACACATCCCAAGGGGCACTTTACCCTGAGGATAGCATCTCTATAATGGTCTGGTTGTCGTAGGATTTTTTTGTGACTAATTTACACTGGGGATTGCAAATTTGACGGAGCAATCTCATGTACAACAGCCATATCGTTTTCTAATTCAGCCGCTTTACTTGTAGTGGAGTCATTAAATCGGTAGTCTGCTCCTGAAGCTGTTTTGGTTCAGAATCTCAAAAACATTGTGGACACACGTGTTACAGTCTGCCCTGTCTTTCTGCCAATGTGACTCCTCTTCCATTTCTTCAGCTAGTTGACTCAAGTTGATAAGTGAGAGGTGAAAACATCAAAGACACTACACAGTATCATAGAAGCCCTACAGTGAAGAAAGAGAGGCTTTTCGGCCTATCAAGTCTGCACTGACCTACCCCCATTGTAGCCCATATGGGGCTTTTACCATTGATAATCCACCTAACCTGCACAATATTGGGCAATTATTTTTAAAAGATGGCCAATCCAGCACATCGTTAGACTGTGGAAAAAACCAGATCACCTGGTGGAAGCCCAAGTAGACGCGAGAAGCAAGTGCGGATTCAATATAGACAGTTACCCAAGGCTGGAATCGAACCGGGTACTTGAGCCAGCAGTGCAAACTATTGAACAGCCATATTGCCCAGTAATTGAAGAATAATTGACACAATGTTAAGGAAAGAGACATCATGGCCTGTGACTAAAAGATTGATCAGAAGGAAGGTCAAATAGAGCAGGTTAAAAGAGGAGGGAGAGATGAAGAGGAGGCAAGGTTTGGGCACAGAACTTTGGCTTGTGACCTAAATCGTCAAGATTGCCAATGTTGAGTGGGAGACAGAGATGCACAGGAGCTCAGAATTGAAAGAAAACACAGTTCTTTGAGGTATTGCAGGGCCCCTAGGATATTACAGAAATAAAGAGGGTTGAAGCTGTGGAAGGATTTGAACAGTATGATAAGTACTTTCAAATCAAAATGCTGAGAGGGTGTTGAGGAGGTAAGTTTGATTAACGTGCACAAAGCTAATTGGTGAGCAGGACTTGGTGTGAGCTACAATCCAGGAGAAGATTGAATTTAAGTTTATGGAGAGCAGAAGACGAAAGGCTGGCAAGAGTCCTAGAGTTATAGAGTTGTACAGCACAAAGACAGACCCTTTGGACCAGATTTCTGAAATCAATCTAGTTCTATTGGCTGGAATTTGGCCCACAGACCTCGAAACCCTTCCTATTCATATACTCAGGAGAAATTGAGGACTGCAGATGCTGGAGATCAGAATCGAAGAGTGTGGTGCTAGAAAAGCACAGCTAGTCAGGCAGCAATTGAGGAGCAGGAGAATCAACATTTCAGGCATAAACCCTTCATCAGAAATTAGGCTTGTGGGTCAAGGGGGCTGAGAGATAAATGGAGGGGGTGTGGGGCTTGGGGGAAGGTAGCTGGAAATGTGATAGGTAGATGAAGGTGGGGGTGAAAGTGATAGATCGCAGAGGAGGGTGGAGCAGATAGGTGGGAAGGAAGATGGACAGGTAGGATCTTTCAAGAGGGTGGTGTTGAGTTGGAAGGTAGGATCTGGAATAAGGTGGGGGGAGGGGAAATTGGGAAACTGGTGAAATCCACATTGATCCATTGTGATTGGAGGGTCCCAAGGCAGAAGATGCAACTGTCCAACCATACGGCATCAATGTGGATTTCACCAGTTTCCCCATTTCCCCATCCCCCACTTTACCCAGTTCCAACTCGACACCACCCTCTTGAAAGATCCTACCTGCCCATTTTCTTTCCCACCTAACTGCTCCACCCTCTTCTTTGACCTGTTACATTAAGGCAAGAATGGCAAGTGTACCAAATGCCTTCTTCACCACCCTGCCTACCTGCAACTCCACAAAGAGTTATGCGTTATTTATATTTACACAAGAGCAGGGGTGCAACCTTTAAGCTTGCAAGCCTGCATTCTCCCTCAGTAAGTGTTGCAAAAGTAAATTAATGGGCATTTATCTTGCTACTTTTCTTGGGATCTTGCTGTCCACATAATGCTTTCTGTTTCTCCATACAATGACTGCACTTGATAAGCAAGTAGTTAAACACTTTGGAGTTCCTTGGCTCAAAGAAATAGGGCTTATTCTTAAGGAATGTTGACCATGCTTTCAAATCATTTAGTATTTTCTGTTTTATCCTGTCTGAGTACAGTCATTTCTAATGTCTGTGCGGTCAGTTACAGTTTGTGTGCAATCTGTAGCAGTTTGAGTGCAGTCTGTTACAGTCTGAGTGCAGTGTGTTAGTTTGTGCACAGCCTGTTATGGCCAGTGTGCAGTCTATAAAATTATGAATATAATCTTTTGGAGCCTGTTTTGCAATCTGTTACAGCACATCACAGTGTGTTCAATTGTATGCAATCTGTTACAGCCCTTGTGCAGTCTGTTACCATGTATTGAGGTACCTACAGTCTGGTACAACCCATACATAGTCAGTTTCTGTGTATGTAATCAGTTACAAACTGGTTCAGTCTGCCGTAGTCTGTGTGCAGCCTTTAACAAACTGAGTATTCTCCTTCTGTTAGCTTTCCTGATCTTATAAACTTTTGACATTTTTTATGACAGGAAGTTATTTTTTTAAGAAAGGCTTTTGAGAATATTTTAACTGCAATAAAATGGCATAACAGGAAAGGATAATTGTTATAAAGTTAAAAAAAAGCCACTTCCACACTCGACTGAATTGCTTATCAGACTGATCAATAATTTGTGATCCCAGGCAAACAGGCCTCACATGCAACAGAGACTGAGTCAAATTAATACATTTAGCTTAAGGCTGGCATCTATTTTGGACGGGCACTAAGTGTTGAGTAATAACTGCCTGTGATGCATAACAAAGGCATAACAAAGGCTAGAGCTAATTGTTTCGCAGCCAAGAGGCACAACCAACATGATGAAAGCTAGGAAGAGTACATCCAAGTAGATGGTTTGCCCCACCTTCTCTGTTGGAATAGCTCTCAAAATTATTTTGTTGTTTTTAGCTTTGTCAAACTTTCACATTTTTGCCAAACCAATGTGTTGTAATCTTCTTATCACAACATTTTGAAATATAATGTGAGGGAAAATAGATGTGATGTCAACCTAACAATATCTTCATTGAAATTGTCACAACAGTTTTAAAGATGTTCAACAGCATTTATAGTCATGTCAATGGAGCAATTAATGGCTAACAGCCAAGAGAAACACCATGGCAGCCAAAACACTTTTTCTTTCTAAAGTCCAATAACTGGAGACTAGCCTATTATTTAATGTACTGATCCTTTTTCTCTAATACATACATCAATAAAACATGACAATGGCCTTATTCTCAAAATATTTATTCAAAAACTCTGTCCTGCCTCTGTACTTCCTTATTTTCTTGACTTAAATTAATTAAACATTTCTTCTTTCTTATAAAGAGGTGCCTCTTCCTGTTGGGAAACATATTTTGGTACTATTTTTAAGTCTTAAATGTTAAAGGCAACTTTTGCCTCAGTTCCCAATATTAACTGCTGCTCTGCTATATAACATGCAGTCGGGGAGCAACAGTAGTGGGATAAGTGGATAAGTGTTTGCAATATCACAGCTACTATATTTCTCACAGTGGAAACAGATCAGAGCTTGTTCCACTGAAGGATTTAAGTTAATTTGCTAATCTCTTAATTGAGTTGCTTGGTAGTTTCCTCTGCATAAAAGAGAAATCATTGGCTGTCTTTGAATCATCTTTCAGTGTAGCTCCACTGATTCTGGAGTGGGAATGCCAGAGTTACTTGATTGGGTAAGTTATTTATCATGCTGCATTCTTGATGGGACTATATTAGCCTGCCAGCCTTTCTGCTTCCCTATAACCTATCCTGTTGCTGGTCTGTTTGCTTGACAGCTCAAGTTTTACATGAAGATGGAAGCAAATAAATTGTTCTGTTTTCATAAAACATAATTCAAAGTTCCCATTCCTGATCACAACTCATTGTCTCTTTTGTGAGATTGTACAGGTGACAGAATTGATCTTAACTTACGATATCTTCCTTCCTTCCAACTTTGCGTGGGTTTCCTCCGGGTGCTCCGGTTTCCTCCCACAGTCCAAAGATGTGCAGGGTCAGGTGAATTGGCCATACTAAATTGCCCGTAGTGTTAGGTAAGGGGTAAATGTAGGGGTATGGGTGGGTTTCGCTTCGGCGGGTAGGTGTGGACTTGTTGGGCCGAAGGGCCTGTTTCCACACTGTAATCTAATCTAATCTAATCTAATCTTTCTTTCTCTATGCTCATTGCCCAGATGGTTGGGGATGGTGGCTTCCTGCGGTAGTGCATTTCATCACGGGTTGAGAATCTTAAAAAAAATGAATTGCATTTCTGGTTCAAAGAAGCAGGCAAACCTCACTGTGCTAAGTACCTGCCATTGTTTGTTTACATGCATTGGTATTGAGCGGGCCCATCGCACCTTTTTCATTGGCTAGCTATAAGGACACGCACTGCTTGTGACGCAAAGTAAATGTCGATGCCAGCCAACCCATGTAAAACAAGGCCATCCTGCAACAATAAAGTGCTCAAGCAGTTGAAAATATAATGTTCAATCCTCAGTGGGAGGACGTCCTGTCCTTGAGAACTGCTGTTCAACTTGTTGAGGTAGCAGTCTCAGTAGTGCCAGAGCTGAGTAATGGTTAGCTGAAACTGTAACTGGACTCCACCGGCATGGGGTCTGGGCCCAGGTAAGACATGGGCTGTTGCATAGGAATGGGTCAAGGAGTCTCGGGAGGGAGCAGGTTTTGATGGGCAGGCAGGAAGTGACAAGGACAATGAGTTTGTAAATAACATATCGGGAGAGTGCACCCAGTGCACAAGGGGTACAATCCAAAGGACATTACACCACACCCCATGACCTTCCTTCCAACTTTTAACCAGTTTGCTTAAAAGAACAGCTTATCAACACACACCAGCCTATCTCTGCCAATTGGTTTATTTTGTGGGCAACATGTTATTCAAGTCAATTAACTTGTTGACAGACTGAACTGCCTGTTAAACATTTTCCTCCAAAAAAAAAACAGCTGAGTGGATTGTTGATTTTGAGCCACCTACTGTGTTATGGGGAGTGGGCTGGGGATGAGCACGAAGATGGTGGGCCAGCCATCCATTCTGTTTTATATAGCTCTCCACCAAACATACACACAAACAGAGGCTACAAAATCCAGTCCCATGGAGGGTTAACTCTCTACAGGTGAGAATCAATTAAGTTACAAAACAAAGGAGAAAGGGTTATCTTTATTGATGGAAATTTTGGATGGACTGTACAATTCTAGTTTAAAATACGGAAGCATTAAGATGATGTATCTTGGTATAGTAGCAACACTCATATCTCATAGAATCATAGAGTCATCCACTTTGGGATGTTCTGTCATGATTTGAGGATGCCTGTGTTGGACTGGGCTGTACAAAGTGAAAAATCACATAACACCAGGTTATAGTCCAACAGGTTTATTTGGAAGCACTAGCTTTCAGAGCACTGCTCCTTCATCAGGTGGTTGTGGAGTATAATATCATAAGACACAGAATTTATAGCAATGGTTTTACAGTGTGATGTAACTGAAATTATATATTGAAAAAGACCTGGATTGTTTGTTAAGTCTGTCATCTTTTAGAATGACCATGTTGGTTTCAGTTCTTTCATATGTAAATCACAGAACTTTTTTAAAGTTACTTTCTCAAATGATGTTCTGTAATTGTGAAAAATACTGCATAACTTTTTGTAACAATTCTGAAATCAGAACCCTGTACATAAAATGTTTAAGTATTTTAAAACAGACATTTCTGAAAAGGGATATGCAAATTAATTCAAACTTCTCTTCAGCTTTGTAAATGTTGGAATTACAGCTCAATCCAGGATCTAATGTAACAGTTTGCTCAGTCAATATCACTAATAAGGATATCTGAATAATGTCTGCTTCTTTGTAAGGGTTGATAGGAATCATAATATCCATTAACTTTTCTCATAAAATATATTTTATTCTTCTAACCAAAGAAGCAAATAGAAGAAACTGAAACAGAATATGTTCAAATTTGTGTCAAAGAGTTTATACAGATAGAGAAAACCATGTGTTTTATTTCATAAGACAGAGGTCAGTAAATTCTAGTTTCACGTTACTTCATAGATGTGTTCAACATTTAGTCTTGACAGAGTTGTCAAGGAAGAAGATAGTTTCTATTGAAGGTCTGGTCTGTAACTAAAGGATACAAATTTAAGATAAGATCTAATTAAACCAGGGGGACGATGAGGAGAATTTTGTTGTTTTACTCAGCAAGTTAAGCGGATTCAATAATAATGTTCAAAATAGAATTGTTTTTTATTTAAAACAGGAATATTTGCAGCAGGATGGGGAAAGAGCAGAGTGGTAGGACTAATTGAATCAGAGATCTCAAGTGGCGGACGAATAGGCCTTTGTGTTATTTCTTCCTAGCTGCAGTGATAAACTGACACTCTCCAAAGGAGGCAAGGATCTTTGGATTCTCTGAAATAAATAAGGAGGGCCACTTATGATTCGGTTTAATGGAAGTATTTATTGAGAACTTCGAAAATATTTTAATTTCCAATCTGACCTGATCACCCTTTTCAAACATTTATGACTTTTCACTGGCAGAGAACTTGTGTATTTTTTAAACACTCTGCATTGTCAATATGGAGGTTGACTGTGTTGGACTGGCTACAATTTAAACTACTGAATAAAATTACAATTCCTGCTGAAGAAATGACATTTAATAAAATCACTGTAGAAATATAATGCTGTGTGCTTACTAGGAAATGGCCTGATTTGTATTGGAGAGTAAAGAGTGAAAGACTGGCATTTGTATAAGGCCCAATCCAAGATGTGCCCCAAAGGACTTTATAGTCAACTAAGTGTTTTTATACTGCAGTCACTACTGTAAGTAGAAAATCATTGGGACCGATTTTACCCACAGCAAACTCCTACATGTAGCAATGTCGTAATGACCGGATTATTTGATTTAGTAATCTTTAGCGATAAATATTGGCCAACACATCAGGGAGAAATCTCCCATGTTCTTCATCAGAATCACGCCGTAGGGTCTTTTACACATTGGCAGTGGGGTCGATGTTAAAAGTCCGAATCTGAAAACTGACATTTCTGACAGTACAGCATTCAATCAGCACTGCACTGGGTCTGGCTGTGTCATCAGGACCTTATGGTGACACTTAAACCCAAACCTGTTCAGAGGCAAGAGCATTGCATTATCCTCCTGTGATAATTCCAACTATGAAACAATCTCATGGATTTTGTTATTTGCTTAAGAAAAGGCCAATTTACTAAATGAAAGCATTAATCCTCCTTTACGTTACTGAATCTTGGAAGTCTACAATATGTTCAATCTGTCAGATCATGAGTCTCTTGGTCGAATTTTGTTATCTCCCTGACAGCTGTCTTGATCATAAGATGTAAACAGGCGCATTAACACATTGGGACCAGGCCTAGGATCACATCAGGTTTCACCAGCTATGAGATTCCTTTCTGCTGAAAGGATCTCAAGCAGCAGGCCCACAAATAGATCCTTGACATCAAACCCATTTTGTAAGCAAGCTAGGAGGAGGAATGGAGAACTCCCTTTGGAGCACTGAGTGCAATGCCTTCCCATTGACCAAACGGCCCATTGCTTTAAATTATTCTTAAGTGGTCCTCTGACAGCTCTACCAAGATACTTAATATCTTTGAAAACTGAAACCAAATGTCATGTTAACTGCCATTTTAGGCAAATGATTTAAGAGCAGCTCCTTGCTGTGTGGCTGGGGTCATGTATATTACGTGCTGCCACGTACTTTGCAATATCATTATTCCTCCCTCATCCACCATTCCTTTCTCTCTACATTTGTACATCTAGGTGGTCCAGACGCTTGATTTGTACAAAATAAATTCATTCTAATCATGAATGGCACAAAAATATTGACTAGCTGTGTTGCATAATTCTTGGCAGATTACGAGCTAGTAATTATTGTATCTTCACCTGGATTAGTTTTAAATCCTTTGAATTGAATAATTTGCTCTTTTGTTCAAAACTCATTTTATACCTTCCAGCTCATAACACCCACCAAGAACATTATCTTTCACCCATTTCTCACTTCAGAAAAGAGTATTCTTTGTTTTTGAGTTTTTCAGAATTTCATTGTGTTATGAAAGGCAATGCACCCGTCCATTGGCTGCTACATCTCACTTGGATACCGTCACATAGTAATCTAGTTATTACTTGTGGAATGTCACTGCAATGTGAATCATCATTTGTTTGTTATTTTGTTGGTGATGCCCAAGGACACTTTTGTAATGCTCTCTGTTTTTGACAACAACAAAAAAACTTGCATTTATAAAGCACATTCAGTGTGTCAGCTGTGTTTCAGTTAGTAACGCTTTCATCTGTTAGTCACAAGAGTTAAGTATAAAAACACTCTACTGACAGTGTTATACTGTTGGATGTGCTGACTTTGGATGTGAGATTAAAACAAGGCCCTACCTATTTTCACAGGCAGATGTAAAATGTCCCATTGTTTCCAGTTGTGCAGACACAATACAGTGGCACTATTTGCCACACACCGTCTGGGATCCAAACATTGGAACCTCATCCTCATTATCACCACCTTCGTGGTGACCTTGCTTGAAGAATGGGCAGCATTGTACCCACTTTCCATTCTAGTCAGATGGTTACACAATGGAATCATCAGCCATGGTAGCCCCTAAACATTTTAACTGATCTTTTAAGGCATCCAGCACTTGAACAAAGCAGGAACATTGAAGTTTGCGAGAATACAGGCAGCTCCCATGATACCTGGCACAGACTTCTAAGATGTACCAATGATCACGGATGATTTGTTCATTGATGAATGGAATCCTTTCTTGTTCATGAATCAGTTGCTTTATAATTTAGTTTTCTCAATGTGACGTCTCATAGCACCGCACAGTTTTTCAGCATGGAAAGAGTTTCTTTGCTCATCATGTCTGTGCTGGTCATCAAACCTTCGTCTATTCTAATGGCACTATTTTGAAGAAGAGCAAGGTGTTAACTTAGTGTGTCCTGTCTGATATTTATCCTGCAAACAACATCAGCAAAATGGATCATCTAGTCATTAACATATTCCTAGTTTTGAGGGCTTGCTGTGTGTAAATTGCCGTTTGTGTTTCCTGTATTTCAACTGTGGCTATATTTCATAAGTACTTAATTGGCCGTAAGATGTTTTAAGACGTTCTGAAGCTAAGAAAGGCACTACATTAATTTATATTTTTCATTTTTTAATATTGTAAAGTACCATGAGTTCTTGCACAAGTGTGTTACCGGACAAAATCTAATGACACTGGAACAAATTAATGTCACTTCCTTAGGCATAAGGGAGTCAAACAGATATCTCTACACAGCTTCCCCAATTCAATATCATATTTCTGCAGCACAGTCAGTGTGCTGTGAGGAAGACTCCCCATTCTAATCTCTTTGATGAAACAATGTTTGCCTATAATGCATTGTAATGAGAATGTTTGGGCTGGATGCAAATACCCAAGTTTGATAATTATGCTCCTGTATTTTCCAGTGTCATACTTATGGAATAGTTAGCTGGAAAAATAATTGGACATGGCCACAGTGAACCCAACTACAGGTCCAGAGCCCCACAGTCAATGTTCAAAATAAAATTCTATTGCAATACAACATTATTCAAAGCCTTAGAAACACAAATTAGATGTTCTAAAATTGAACTGATTTGCTAATTCATGTTGTCAAGAACCTATTTGCCTTAAGAATTTCTTTCACTATTTAACTAGTTATTTCTTTGGATAGTACAGTGCCCCACCTCCTTTATCGTGAAAGTCATACAAACAACACAAAAACTAGCAGCTTTCAATCATCACCTAGTCAAAAAGTCAGCACTCATTGCATATTTGAGCTGAAATAGCGTGGAACTGGGGAAATTGCAATTGCTAATAACCACCTCCACAAGGCATAAGATCAATGATTTACATTGAACACATTTTTTTCTTCCCACTTATGTATATGTAAGATGGTTTTCTGATTAATTTGATTGGTGTAAATTTGAACCAGAAATTGACTAAGTGTCAATTTTGGTGAGTTTCGTGGATGTTTTCTCTCTGTGGACCCCAGTGAAACTTCACACTGCACATTCCAAAACTCTCCTCGTTATTTATACACCATATCTCTATGGTGCCTCTCTTATTCTATCTTCCTTCTTGTCTCACCATTCAGGATCACCTATAATTTCCTCACTGCAGGTGCCATTTCTAAAACCTAGTTGTGTACCAGGTCAAACACTGCTAGCCAGGAGTTACCCTTCAGCATGTGCAAAGTGAGAGGAACCAAAAATAAATATTCCTCAAGGCAGATAGGGAGCACAATTGACACTTTATTGCAAATATGGTGCGCATTTGTAAATGTATTGCTATTTAAGGACCAGGCTACATAGGTGACCTATGCTTAGCGTCATCCCACTTCTAAAGGATTGTTCCTCATTTCCCAGTGCCCAAAGTATGACTATAACATGCTGGAAAGCCTTCAATTGATTTAAAACCTTCAGTTTCATCAAAACCAAAGAAAAGCCAAACAAACAGAAGCTGCCTTTGCTTCTGGGACCAACAAGGGATGGCTTGCCTTTCGAGTAGCAGCATATTTAACAGTCGATGAGTGATCACTGCTCCCGGCTCACATCTACTGAAACTGGGTGTCAATTAACTCATTCCTGAGTTTCCTGAAGAAGGGCTCATGCCTGAAACGTCGATTCTCCTGCTCCTTGGATGCTGCCTGACCTTTTCCAGTGCTTTTCCAGCAACCTATTTTCAGTCAATTAAATCATATCTGGTGTGTTGCACCCTTTGTTGCACTGCTCCAAGTGATGATCAATGTCCTTATCGTTCTCCTGAGAAGACTCTGCCAATTCATCACCCCCCCTCTTTGACAGTTTCAGTTGTGCGGACACAGTATGGTAGCACCACATGCCACACACCATCTGGGATCCAAACATTGGATTCTCATCTTCATTATCGCCACTTTTATAGTGGCCTTGCTTACAGAATGGGTAGTATTGTACCCACATTCCATTCCAGTCAGAAGATTACACAATGGAATCATCAGCCATGGTAGCTTCTGCACTTTTTTTTAACTATTCATTTAAGGCATCCAGGCTTTGAAATAAAGCAAGAACTTTGAGGTTCTTGAGAATGTCAGCATCATTCTCTAGCATTTGGTCCATAACCTTGTATGCTATGGCGTTTTAAGTATTCATCTAAATAGTTCTCAAATGTCTTGAGGGTTCCCACGTCAATCACCCTTTCAGGCAAAGAGCTCTGCATGTCCACAGCCCTCTGGGTGAAAACAAAATTAATCAATCCCCTCTAAACGTCCTGCTCCTTATCTGAAAGCTGTGCCCCTCTGTAACAGGAGAAATTTCTCCCAATCTGCCCTGTCTATACCTTTCAAAACTTTATCCACCTCAATAAGTCTGCCCCTCAGCCTTCTCTGCTCAGAAGAAAACAACTCAAGCCTGTCTCATCTCTCTTCATAGGTGAATTGTTTCCAGCCAGGGAACATCCTGGTAAATCTCCCCTGCTCGCTCTTTAGTGCAATCACATCCTGGATATCATGTGCTGACCAGATCTGTGCACAGTATTCCAGCTGTGGCCTAACTAAAATTGTGTGCAACTCCATCATAACCTCCTTGCTCTTGTATTCAATGCCTTGACTAATAAAGGCAAATATCTCTTTGCCCACTTAATCTCCTTTTTGTTTCTTTATTCATTCACAGAATGAGGGCGTCGTTGGCTAGGCAGCATTTGTTGCCCATCCTTAATTGGTCAGAGGACACTTAAGAGTCAACTACTTTGCCATAGGTCTGGATTCACAAGGAAGCTAGACCAGGTAAGGATGGCAGTTTCCTTCCCTAAAGGATCCCAATGGACCAGATGGGCTTTTCCAACAATTGGCAATAATTTCATGGTCATCATTTGACTTTTAATTCAAGATATTTATTGAATTCAAATTCCACCATCAGCCATGGTGGGATTTGAACGTGGGACCCAAGAACATTGTCATGGAGCATTATGGAGGCTTGAGATGGGGTAACTTTGACTACCAGGCTAAACCTGAAACACACTGTTCCAGGAGAAAGTGAGGACTGCGGATGCTGGAGATCAGAGCTGAAAATGTGTTGCTGGAAAAGCACAGCAGGTCAGGCAGCATCCGAGGAGCAGGAAAATCGATGTTTCGGACATGAGCTCTTCTTCAGGAATGAGGAAAGTGTGTCCAGCAGGCTAAGAT
>NC_057729.1:47596417-47619384 GCF_004010195.1 Chiloscyllium plagiosum
GAAGGTGCCGGGAGTGGAGGTTGGGTTGGTGGGGGGTGTGGACCTGACAAGGGAGTCACGGAGGGAGTGGTCTTTTCGGAACGCTGATAGGGGAGGGGAGGGAAATATATCCTTGGTGGTGGGGTCCGTTTGGAGGTGGCGGAAATGACGACGGATGACACGATGTATCTGGAGGTTGGTGGGGTGGTAGGTGAGGACCAGTGGGGTTCTGTCCTGGTGGTGATTGGAGGGGCGGGGCTCAAGGGTGGAGGAGCGGGAAGTGGAGGAGATATGGTGGAGGGCCTCGTCGATCACGTCTGGGGGGAAATTGCGGTCTTTGAAGAAGGAGGCATCTGGGTTGTACGGTATGAAACTGGTCATCCTGGGAGCAGTTGCGGCGGAGACGAAGGAATTGGGAATATGGGATGGTGTTTTTACAGGAGGCAGGGTGGGAGGATGTGTAGTCTAGGTAGCTGTGGGAGTCGGTCGGTTTATAGTAAATGTGAGTGTTGATTCGGTCGCCTGAGATAGAAATGGAAAGGTCTAGGAAGGGGAGGGAGGAGTCTGAGACGGTCCAGGTGAATTTGAGGTCGGGGTGGAAGGTGTTGGTAAAGTGGATGAACTGTTCAATCTCCTCGTGGGAGCATGAGGCAGTACCGATACAGTCATCGATGTAGCGGAGGAAAAGGTGGGGTGTGATGCCAGTGTAGCTGCGGAAGATGGACTGTTCCACACACTGTTCCAGTCCCACCATCCTGGGAACAAATCTGATGGACACTTGTAGCACTCTTTCTATGGTAATGGTATCTTTCCTGAGATAAGGAGACCAAAATTGGACACAGTACTGCAGGTGCAGTCCAAACTGGCTCCTATACAATTAGAGCAAGACTCCTGTTCAATATGTGTGAAATAGTCCTTCTTTGTTCCCATGAGAAGGACCTTGCAGAGTAAACAAGATTTATTGTGTCTCTGCAACTGTTTACCCATTATAAAAATAAACTCTACGTTACTAGAAAGACCACTGGGAAGATCTAGCTTTCGGTCTGTCTCTTACAAGTTCCCACTTTACTCTCCCATTATGTCTCCATGACACCATCATTGTGGATGGAGCCTATTACATGCAGTAAGTGCAAGTAATAACTCTTTTGTGCCCTTTCAGACCACTGTACAATTCTGAATTGTATCAAAGCTCTGCAGTTAATAAAGAAAACTAACCATCAGTTTCTCAAAACAATGGATAGGCAATGCAGCCTTGCCTGTAATGTTCACACACAGAAATATATAGTTATTCCAATTCTTTAGTGCAGGATCTCTCTGGAATGGTATCAAACATTCCAGAATGTTACACAATACTTTTCATTGCGGTGGATAGTATATCAAAGCGCAATTTAACAAAATTAAACAATAATTACAGTTAGCCTGGACATCCAAACCAGGTGACTTCTGATTAAAAGTCTAATGGTGTCATTATAGAGTGAAATGACTCAATCTTAACATCATTAACAGTACTTTAGTTTGTCTTCTTGATATATTGCTAACCTCCTGATATAAATATTCAAGCACTTTGAGCATATCAATAACCATAAATTGATGATATCTCAATCACACTACTTGAATAAAACCAATAACACAGCAGAGATGCTTAATTTAAAGCAATTCAGTCTAAGAGAGCTCTTACAAAATTGTCCAAAACCCACTTGGTTTTCACAATCAAAACTTTAGATCAAGTTTGCATTTTGTTCACTTTTATGATCTTCCAGATTTTACAGTATTTCAGAACATGGCAATGCTTCAAAAGTACTTCATTGACTGTAAAGTTTCTTTGGGGCAACCTGAGTTGTGAAAGACACTAAATAACTGTAAGCTACTTTCTTATTTGTCAATAACTATAATGAACAGTTTGTTCTTCGCCTCATGAATCTCTTGTATCAACTCTTTTTCTTGCATGTCTTACATTTCTAACTATCCAGAGACAATTCTGCAATCCATGTCCTCCTGTTTTGAGTCCATAATAAAACAGGTAAAGTGCCACACCACTAAATGTCATGTGAAGCTTTCAAGACATAAAATGATTGAGTATACAGATGGCACAGTGGTTAGCACTACTGCCTCACAGCACCAGTAGACCTGGGTTCAATTCCCACCTCAGGCAACTGTCCGTGTGGAGTTTACACATTCTCCCTGTGTCTGTCTGGGTTTCCTCCACAGTCCAAAAATGTGCAGCTCAGGTGAATTGGCCATGTTAGGTGAAGGAGTAAATGTAGAGGAATGGGTTTGGGTGGGTTGCTCTTCGGAGGGTCAGTGTGGACTTGTTGGGCCGAAGGGCCTGTTTCCACACTGTAAGTAATCTAATCTAAAAGGAACATTTACACATAAGCAATGAATGGGAAATTGGTGAAGTTCTTAATCCCAGTGCAGAAAAAGAGACTTTAGTGCTTAACATAATGCATTTTTGGAAGTTTCCACTGACAGTGCATAACATATCTAAACTGACAAGATCCTTAAACTTGTTGTGGTACAACATAAACAACAACATTAATGGGAAAAGAGAAACTCTGTCTTCTAGATCCAAACTTTTCCTCCAAGTATCCCATTCCTGTGCGCAATAAAAAAAAACCCAAGGTCAACATTTGAGACTCCAATTTCAATGTTTTGGCATTCCTCATGTTTTACTTTGCATCCCACTGCACCAACAACTCAGGTGAGTCTGGTATGACAGTGGGAATGATGTACAAATCCCAACTGCAGTGGAACAATGACTATCAAGACATCAAAACTCCATGCCATTATGTATAACTCATCAATACATCATGTCTACTGTTACTATGCAGTAAATTCTATCTTGTTAATAAAAGTGCCTCTTCTCCTTCAGACGCACTTGTGGTTTTTCCTTTCTCACTGTGGAAACATTCTACCCCAATCATTAGCTGATAGTGTTTGGTTTTGTAACATATACAGTAAGATACTGACAGATTTAAGTCCGAAAGATTGGAGTAGGTGTGAGCTAAACATATACACCAGCATGGACTGGCTTGGATGAATGGCCTTTTTTTAATGCTATATACGCTGTATCGTTCTGTGTGAAAATAATTGCAGGCAAAATTTCACAAGATGCTGACAATTCAAAATAAATGTCAGAATACAGTGACAGCAATGGTGTACTGGAATGTAGAGGCAGGAGAATGGAAGTAAGAATGTCATTGGCCCCAGTCAGAATGAATCAGGCAAGCTGTAGGTATCAAAACAAGTTGCTCACCTGTTGGAATTTTAGCCTGTGCCAAAGCCTAGAGGTATGTCTGAGCAAGTTGGTGGCATTGTTATGTTCAGAAGCAACATTGTGGGTGGGTTGGCCACCACCAGTTGCTGCTTCAAAGAGCCAGATGCAAAAGCCCTTGCTCCTTCCAACTCCAAATAAATATACACAATGGGCAGAAAATTACCATTACAGCAAGGGACAGATTTGTGCCCAGAATGACAAAATACCTGGCAATGATAATGTCAAGTTATTATTCCCATATCTCCCCACTGGGATGCTATATAACATGAGTGGTTTGCCTTTGAAATTGAGGAATGTGAATCCACCCTATTCAAGTAGAACAATATGGACGAGAATGAAACATTTAGATTGCAACTATGCAATCTGTGGGTGGGGATGAAGGCCAGGTGAATAAGTCAATTCTTATCATTGTATTTGTCAGGATGGATTTAAGTGCAGCAGTTAGGATCAGTGGTAGTTTAGGCTACTGGCCAATGAGAGTTACTCTGAAGTTTCGCATTTGTCAATCCTCACAAATGTAAATACTGAAAGTTGTAGGCACTTCTGTGTAAGTGCTGCCTGAATGCAGGAAAATGAGGGGAGATGGTTTCCGTTGAAGAGGAGGGCAGGATGATGAGGAGAAGCAGGAGAATGAGAAAGAGAATCCTGAAATGGTAGTTGTCACTCCAATTACTCAATGAAGGGGCAGCAGGGAGCTGGATTGTTAAGTCAGAAAATTGCCAAGAGACATTATGTAGCCAACCAAGTCTACCAGGGTCACAGTAACATTCTTGCAAATATCTGACATTACTGGGATCTCCACATCCACAGTGATGCTTCTTTATGATATGATGGCTAGGGAGATAGCCTCCAACTGTGCATAGGGTGTTCAACCCCAATGGCTGGAAAGATAACCACAGTCCCGAATTATTTTATATAGAGACATAGAGTTATATTGCATGGAAACAGACTCTTTGGTCCAACTTGTCCACCCCACCTCCCCCACCCGATTAGATATCCTAAACTGATCTAGTCCCGTCTGGCAGCATTTGGAGTCATCCGAATTCTAGCCCATCATTGCATGAATGCTTTCACGAGTGCAATGTCCAAAAGCGCTGCAAAATTCATTGAGTTTACAATGGACTGCAACAGCCATGTTTGAAAGAGCCAGGGTTTCCATGCAATGGCATGCTTTCCAAGGGTTCAGGCTGTCTCTAACTGTACACATACTACCTTCAAGGTGCTCACAGTCCAGCCATGCATTTTCATCAACAGGATGGAGTGTCACACTATAAATGTCCAATTGATGTGCAGCCACCAGTAACAAATGCTGCACGTTTGTGTCAGATACTTGGGCAGAAGCCATGACTGACACAGGAACTTTTAGGCACCAGACTTATATTTAATGACATGATGTTTTGGAAGGATGACTGTTGAGAACAAGGGCTGACTGTTGAAGAAATGGCCCCTGACCCCCGCCAAAGTTCTCAAGGTGAAAGCTGAGCAAAGGTACCATGGCAGCCAAGGCACAACAACGGTCATCATCGAGCAGACTATATGTCTGCTGAAGATTGGGTTTAGATGTCTTAACAAATCAGGAAGAGCTCTGCATATTCTCCAGCTACTGTCCCCGGTGGTAATTATGTGCTTCATTCTGTAGGACCTGGTGTAGAGATGTATGAAAGGGGATGCCCTGGAAGAACAGCAGATGTGAGATAACATTGAATCCTCTGATGAAGATCACTCTGAGGATAGGGACAAACCACAATATGGAAAGACGTAAACCCTGCAGTGGAGTGCCTTGAAGCCCATGAGTTGAGCAAGAAATTCAAAATGCAGAGAGAAAACTGCATTACTCTCAACAGCCTGCAGCTGATTTACATTTCTGCTATGCCACCTCACAGCAAAGAATTTCACATAGTTGCTCACCACTATAATCAAACAGCACCTTTACTTACATCATAGCTCACCCACACCTAAAATCCTCATAGACTTTATATAGCATTTTCTCTATGATTAACTAAACCACTCAACCCAAGCATGATCATAGTGCAACAACAATTTACTTAAGCCGCACCTTGGAATGGGAAAAAACTGAAAAGAACCCCCATGTGAACCGAAATATGTTTGTAGTGGGTGTTGTTTATTTTCTTCCTCTCGTGCTGCTCCCCTCGCATTCAGCCACTGCTGAGAGAAAGTTGTTAAAGTGTTCATCCTGTTGTCATAGCTAATTATGTCAGCTGTCTTCTGGCTGGTTTTGGCTATGAGGATAGCTCCTATGAAATTTAGCATATGTGATCGGCATGGACCAGTTAGACCGAAGGGTCTGTTTCCGCGCTATACAACTCTATGACTCTACAAGTGGCAGGAGCTGCATTGGATAGTAATTGTGTCAATCACAGCGAGGTGGAGAAAAGGCTAGTGCCAGCAGAATAGGCTGGTGACGTGCTTTCAGGTGAGTGCCAGCTACTAAATTATACCTCCCTGTTTTCTGGAGAGGGATGAGGCCCTGTATGTGGAAAAAGTGAGGACTGCAGATGCTGGATATCAGAGCTGAAAAATGTGTTGCTGGAAAAGCGCAGCAGGTCAGGCAGCATCCAAGGAGCAGGAGAATCGACATTTCGGGCATAAGCCCTTCTTCAGGAATCCTGAAACATCGATTCTCCTGCTCCTTCAATGCTGTCTGACTTGCTGCGCTTTTCCAGCAACACATTCTTCAGCCCTGTATGTGGACCCAGAATCCCAATACATCAATCATTCTGACTCTGCATGACTGGTCACAGAGCCAGGGTAAAAGAGTATAGGTCAGTCTCCTGAAATTTGCAGGTTCTGTCCCTCCACAACCATCACAAGACAGTCCATGGTGAAGGCAGCCTACTCTGAAAACTGTTTGACTACCATGCTCAAGGATGGATATTTCCAAAATCCTTACCAGAGCACAGAGACCCTCTGGTTATCCTGGTGCATGACCATGCATCTCATTGGACATCTTGAATCTGCCATCTTTCACACAATTCCTGAAGACCACTGTCTAACTTGGCTTCAGCATCTGGGTCACCTTCAACCAACCTCTGCTGCTGGATTCCTGCTACATCTCACTGTGCAGCAGCTGCACTGGGCGTAGCTGTGAAATGCCCTCTGTGCAAGTTACTGAACATTACTGAGGTGCCAGTATCTACACTGATGCTTGTGGCGGAGAAAGAAATGTGTCATTACAGTGCAGAGGGCTTTCTTTTCTGTCTCTGGGATTGAATTCACTCTCTTGTTGGCGGGGGGTTGGCTCCTGGGCATTTAACAGTTCAACTGTGGAACAGACAGAAAGTTGAAGGGTTAAGGCCATTTTCCAAACTGGCTGTTGTGAGTGCAGAACATTTCAGAATGGCAACATTTGAAATTACATTGAGATCTCTCTAAGAATTTACATTCCCCAATTTACACCATGCAAGAGCTCTGAAACCTGAATTATTTAGGTTTGATAAATAATAAATATTGTACAATTACAGTAGCCATGTCACCCCTGAAATAGATATATCAGGAGTAAAAGAATGACTAGAGAAAGCTTAGGGCCAATCAATAGATAAGTCCCCTGAGCCAGATGGGATTTATCCTAGGATTCTCTGGGAAGCCAGGGAGGACATTGCGGAGCCTTTTGCTTTGATCTTCATGTTGCCATTGTCTACAGAAATAGTGCTAGAAGACTGGAGGATAGCAAACGTTGTCCCCTTATTCAAGAAGGAGAGTAGAGACAACCCTAGTAATGATAGACCAGTGAGCCTTACTTCACTTGTGGGTGAAGTGTTGGAAAAGGTTATAAGAGATTGGATTTATAATCATCTTGAGAGGAATAAGTTGATTAGGGATAGTCAATACGGTTTTGTGAAGGATAGGTCATGCCTCACAAATCTTATTGAGTTCTTTGAGAAGGTGACCAAACAGTTGGATGAGGGTAAAGTGGTTGATGTGATGTATATGGATTTCAGTAAGGCATTTGATAAGTTTCCCTATGGTAGGCTATTGCACAAAATATAGAGGCATGGAATTGAAGGTGATTTAATGGTTTGGATCAGAAATTGACAAGTTGAAAGAAGACAGAGGGTGATGATTGATGGAAAATGTTCATCCTGGAGTTCAGTTACTAGTGGTTTACTACACAGATGTATTTTGAGGCCATTGCTGTTTGTCATATTTATAAGTGACCTAGATGAGGGTGCAGAAGGGTGGGTTAGTAAATTTGCAGATGACACTAAGGTCAGTACAGTTGTGGATAGTGCTGAAGAATGTTGCAGGTTACAGAGGGACATAGATAATCTGCAGAGCTGGGCTGAAAGGTGGCAAATTGAATTTAATATGGAAACCTGTGAGGTGATTCACTTTGGAAGGAGCTACAGGAATAAAGAGTACTGGGCTAATGGTAAGATTCTTGGTAGTGTAGATGAGCAGAGAGATCTCGGTGTCCTTGTAATAGATCCCTGAAAGTTGCCACCCAGGTTGATAGGGTTGCTAAGAAGGCATATGATATATTAGCTTTTATTGGTAGAGGGATTGTGTCACAAGGTCATGCTGCAGCTCTACAAAACTCTTGTGTGGCCGCACTTGGAGTATTGCGTACAGTTCTGATCACTGCATTATAAGAAGGATATGGAAGCTTTGGAAAGGGTTAAGAGAAAATTTACTAGGATGTTGCTTGGCATAGAGGAAAGATCTTATGAGGAAATGCTGATGGACTTGAAGCTGTTTTCGTTAGGTAGAAGAAGGTTGAGAGGTGACTTAAATAAGATAATCAGAGGGTGAGATCTGGTGGACAGTGAGACCCTTTTTCCTCGGATGGTGATGGCTAGCATGAGGGGATGTAGCTTTACATTGAGAGTTGATAGACGTAGGACAGATGTCAGAGGTGGTTTCTTTACTCAGAGAGTAGTAGGGACATGGAACGCACTGCCTGCAACAGTACTAGACTCAGCAACTTTAAGGGCATTTAAATGGTCATTGGATAAACATATGGGTGAAAATGGAATTGTGTAGGATAGATGGGCTTCAGATTGGTTCCACAGGTTGGTGCAACATTGAAGGCCAAAGGGCTTGTACTGTGCTGTAATGTTCTATGATCCATGTGCTATGTTCTTGGGCCTCTGTTCTCTTGTCCTTGCAAACAGGCCAAAGGTTGAGAGGTGACTTAAATAAGATAATCAGAGGGTGAGATCTGGTGGACAGTGAGACCCTTTTTCCTCGGATGGTGATGGCTAGCATGAGGGGACGTAGCTTTACATTGAGAGGTGATAGACGTAGGACAGATGTCAGAGGTGGTTTCTTTACTCAGAGAGTAGTAGGGACATGGAACGCACTGCCTGCAACAGTAGTAGACTCAGCAACTTTCAGGGCATTTAAATGGTCATTGGATAAACATATGGATGAAAATGGAATTGTGTAGGATAGATGGGCTTCAGATTGGTTCCACAGGTTGGTGCAACATTGAAGGCCAAAGGGCTTGTACTGTGCTGTAATGTTCTATGATCCATGTGCTATGTTCTTGGGCCTCTGTCCTCTTGTCCTTGCAAACAGGCCACCCCATTGCCTTCCTCCAGTCTCAGCTGAGCTAACTATCCAACTCCAAATGTTTGCAGTCAGCCCAAGCTCTTCAAGCATTTCTTCCTCAATCAGTATCAGAGTGGCCCAGTCAGCCACTTTGCCGCCTACGCAGATCCTCTCCCTTACATCGTTGGCCCTCTTATCCTGTAATAAAATGGCACAGTCGGATTATGTGGAATGTCATGGACCCACCTCCCACTACAGTTCTGGACTGTAATAAGTCCAGGTTGGGCCAAGTGGTAACCAGGCATTGCACCATCCAGTAACCAGGTAATGGGCAATGCACTATTTAATTCCACCAGGAGTCAGGAAGAACAGCACCTCATTTTTGCTTCTACATTTTACAGCCTTCAGCAAGGCTGTTCAACAACTCCACGCCATAAACGCCATTTATCATTTTTAATTACATTCCTTCATCCTCTCTTCACCTCTGGTTAAGGTCTCAAACTCACTTTCCTGTCATATTGAATGGCAGATTTGGCCCTGCTCTATGTAAGTTTAAAAGGGTTAATATCTGATTGAGTGTAATAAGCACCAACCACTGTAAAGATTGTCATGGGCACTTGGCCAATATAAAGACGGGGCTTGTAGGAGACAGACCTGCAGCTAGTACACTCCTGACAGTCTCTGTAGTCATATAAATCATATCCAAGTAATCTGCAAATAGTTACAGTAACACAATAAGCATCACATGGTTTACTTAACAAGACTCTTCTAGTTAGAACAGAAATGTGGATCTTCTTATCCACATTAAATGGGACTCACACACATCATGCTCATCCCCTTTTAATTCCTATTTCTTATGACCTTAAGATGCTGGTGACACTTTTGTTCACATATTGTTTGTGTAAAAATTTATTATTCTACTTTTCTATTCAAGATTCAACTTTTTGTCAATAGTGTCAGACAATGTGGTCAGGTTCATAAACAAAAAAATTTCTGAATTATGCTGTAATTCAATAGTTTTGTGGGAAAATATTGTCAAATTAAATTGACCAACAGAAACAGCGAATTTTAAATTAAAATAAATGTTAAAAACTTTGGATATAATGTTTCTATAAATGTATAAAATATAATAGATTCAATCTGGAAACAATGCTGTGAAAAATGTTTGCTTATTCAAATGACTCATTATAATCAAGATTTGAGCAAACGAAATCTGATTAATTGAAATGAGTTTTAATGTAATCTCCTATCCCTGATAAAATATTTTAATTTCTTCTTTTGACTTTGCTAACATTTCGATTAATACATAAAACAAAAATGGGCCTCTGACTCAATCTTTGAATTTGAAAGAATGAAAAACATATCTCAGACAGAAACTTTTAAGATCCCTTCTGAAAAAGCACAACTGAAATATCAATCTACCAACTGCACAGTTAAGTGGCGTCGCCTGAAAAGGTCAAAATGAAATTCCTACATGTTTGTTCGTGGACAAGGAAGCATTTGTTCCTTTGAAGGTTTAAGAAAGTTGGCATTTTTATGGAGTCACAGTGGGATGATCGTTTTGTTACTGGGCCTTCAGCCGCAGGTGAGTCTAATTACAGCAGTACATGCAAGCACTGATCTGTAACATACTAATGGTTTTGAAACAAATGGCATTTAAACTAAAGATCTAGATGCTTGTTATCTATGTTCAAATGAATTGAATGGAGAGACTGCGAAGGGAATGACTGATGAATTAACAGCTGAGTTTATTAGACAGGCTGGATTTATAACACAGCAGCTCGACCATAATTTATTACAGTCATAACAGACAAAGTCAGTGTTTTTAGTAAGATTACATGTTGTCACACTCACTGACTTGGAATATTTGACAGTTTTGTTTAAATTGATTGCACCAGTGAAGTGAATTTTCTTCTCCTCAAATATGTACCTAATCAGATATATTTCTTACCTCACAACTGACAGTTAGCAATGTCTATTAATCTGGAAACCTGCCCCAGCCCTCCAATGTTACCTATTAATATGTTCTGGTCTGTATCTCCACCTCATGACTCATTGGCTGAATGAATAGCCTGTGGAAATGCAGCTACAAGATCACTCATGTAGCTCGACATCATCTGAGCAAATCAATCTGCTTGATTGGCAGTCCATCCACCACTTTAAATATCTACTCTCTCTCTCACTGGAGCAATATGGCTGCTATGATCTACAAAAGCACTATAGCAACTCACCAAGGCCAATTCCAAACTCTTAACTTAAAAGAGGGCAAAAAGCAACAGGAACATGTGAAAATCATTACCTCGGAATTTCTCTCCAAGTTCCACAACAACTCAGTTGGGATACATTGTTATGAAAGCAAGAAGATGGGGTAATTGACTCCCCTCTTTCTAACTGCCCCATTTGGTCACAACAAAGGTTTTATTATTTTCAGCCCAAAGCTGTAACTTTGTCCAATTAAAATGTAGGTAAGCTACCAGAAACAATAAGGAGCCAACTACAAAATTCAAGGAAGAGCAATTTTACTATTTGCTAAATGTGAGAAAAATAGTAAAGACAGAAAATCAGACATACACAGACAGACGTACTAACCTGAGAAGGAATAGTGTCCTGTACGGTATCAAAGTGAAAGGAATACACAGCTTAAGTCCTTAAGGTGGCCTTGAGGCACTAAGATTTTAATGGAATCACTTGCTAAATGATGCCTTGGATCCTCAGCAGTAGCAAATATTTTGGGTGTGCTCTGAGTTCTGATGTTTACTTTTGATCAGATCTGTCACTGGATATGTTTCTACTTGAGAGGCTGAGGGAGCACTTCTTCCAGCTGGTTCCAGTCCCAAATCTATCTCCCTTTCCCTGTTAAAAGAAGCTTCCCGAAATACAGCTGGTTTGTGTATTTCAATACAAAGGCAGGGAAACACAGCAGATCTGGCAGCATTCGGAAAGAGAAAACGCAGTTAATCTTTTGAGTCCACTGACAATTTGTTAGAACAGAACATCTCTCCACAGATACTGCCAGACCGACCGTATTTCTCCAGCACCCTGTGTTTGTTTCAGATTTCAAGCATTAACAATTCTTTGAGTTTATTTTCGTCTATTCCAATATCTGAGCTCTTTGTCTCCAAACTTGATAACTGCAGGTGTTATTTTTCGTGTCCAAATGTGAAACTTATCATACAGATATAAATCAAAACAAAAGGTAATTTTTTTTTAAGTCTAGTTAGTTTCAGTGGGTGAAATTTTATAATGGCCTGAATGATATGGGCTATGGTGAAAATGTGGCAGAATCATATGAGAACTCTGGTGAGTTCTATCACAAAGTTAGGAATAATTTGCTGCATCTTTTAGACAAGTTCTGAACATTGAGGTGAGATTCTCTAAAATAGTGAGGTACCTACTCAGGAGGATTATTGTTTAACAGCCTAATTAACTGCACATCTTACCTTAGTAATTTGCAGCTTCACATCCTCCTACTTGCTGTGAGCAAACTAGGTGCTGAGAACACTCAGTAGGGAAGTCAAAGCAGGCACCTAGTGACTTTTCCTGACCGCTTGGTCCAAAGGACCTTCATATTGGACACAGGGCATCAGGATCTCAAGGCTAGCACTATGGGCACCTGCCATATACACTCCATGCTATGGATATTGGCATCTGACATTGCCACCCTCTAAGAACTCTCATGGTAAATATCTCTGATTCACTTAGTGTACAACTCTACAATCTGTCATTGAGTTTCTTCTCAAATTGCTGTGCATTCCTCCTGAGACTAAGCTGGTGTCCCAGCCTCCAAACAGCTGACATGATCTTGTGTCATGGTCTCCATTACCCATCCCGAGGGAATACTACATCCTACCTCTGCACCAATCCTGTTAGGAGGAGCTCCAGATGGCTACCCCTAAAGCAGGGTGCTAAAATGTCGCTTTTCTGCTGTCTGGAGCAAATGTCAGGAACCACGGAGGATGCTCCGGTCAGACAGCGCTTGTCTAGGTACACAATGGCTTTTTAAAGATCATGTTGGCTTCAGGGATGCCAGTCAGTTTCAGGATATATTGGCAGTAGTGAGTTTTTCCAGGAACTGTGTGTTAAGATGGGGTTAGAATTGGCTGTTAATGAGGCAGGTTTTGTAAGAAGTGGTAAATGACCTTGTTAGGCCTCACTAGGACTTTATTGACACCTCACACCAAGTATTTTTATACAATTATAATGAATTTTATTGAAACTGATGATTTGTAAGGTCAATCTGGTGTACACTAAAAGATGCTCTCTCCTCTGGTTGGTTAGCTCAGTTGGCAGGATGGTTGCTTTATGACCTAGAGTGATACATTATTGTGAGTTCAATTTCTACACTGGCTGAGGGCACTATGAAAGTTCTGTCATGTCAGCCTCACCCTTTCCTGAGATATGGTAAGCCTCAGGTTAAACTCACCACGTGTCGTCTCTCTCTAATAAGAGAGACGCCATATGGTCCTCTGGGATTCTGGCCACTATTAGTCACAGCAATGACCTTAAGCCAATGTCTTAGAAGATTATTTTCCATATCCAACAAACTGGAAACAATGAGTGCAGCCCACTGCGTTTAAAAACCAAGAATGTGTATAACGTTGTGCATTCTTGGGTCAGGGAGTTCTTGGTGTATAAAACATTTAACATTCTTGTCGCATGACAGACATATACTCCAGTATACACACAGGGCTTTCAGAGTCAGGAGCAGTTTAAAGAAAGAACTTGTATTAATGCAGTGCCTCTCATGTCCACAAGATAGTCCAAAACATTAGACATACTTTACAAAGTGGTCATCACTGTTTTCATGTAGAAATGTACTGCAGTCAATTTATGCACAGCAAGTTCCCACAAACTGCATAGTGGTACATTGTGGGCGGCACGGCGGCACGGTGGCACAGTGGTAAGCACTGCTGCCTCACAGCGCCTGAGACCTGGGTTCAATTCCCGCCTCAGGCGACTCTCTGTGTGGAGTTTGTACGTTCTCCCCATGTCTGCTTGGGTTTCCACCGGGTGCTCCGGTTTCCTCCCACAGTCCAAAGATGTGCAGGGTTAGGTGAATTGGCCATGCTAAATTGCCCGTAGTGTTAGGTAAGGGGTAAATGTAGGGGTAAGGGTGGGTTGCGCTTCGGCGGGGCGGTGTGGACTTGTTGGGCCGAAGGGCCTGTTTCCACACTGTAAGTAATCTAATCTAATCTGTTTTAGCGGTCTTTACCTGACAAAGGAACAGCACTTCAAAATCATGTGACTTCAAATAAACCTGTTGGTCTACAACCTGGCGTTGTGTGACTTCTGACTCTATTTTAATGATGTTGGTTGAGGGATAAATAATGGCCAGGGCACTGTTAAAATGTACTGAAGTCTATAAGAGGTATATGTACGTGAATAACTGTGCTAAGTGGTATTGAGTTTGAAAAATTAGGATTAAGGCGTCTGGTCTCTGGATCCCAGCATTCAAACAGCCCTTAGAGATTGAACATTTTTTTAAGTAGATTTGAAGCTGTGTTTCACAATCAAAGACCCATTGTCTTTTGGATGAGATTTTAAACGAAGGAGTCATGTCAAAGATTCAATGGCTCCAATTTGAAGGAAGTTCTCCTCAGTGTTCTGGCTATGATCTATCCCTTAACCAAAATCATAAATGAAAACGAATGGTCTGAAGTTATCGCATATTGCTGTGTGAGGGAGTTTGCTGTGCAGCAGGGATACAGTGTCTGGCTGTTTATATTTTTAACAAAGGTGCTTTACATCTTCCACAGATAGATTGACGAATGCACCACCATTTATCCCAGATAAGTAACTTGTTAGCTGCTGAACAGAGTTTGGTAAATCAATATTACAGATTTTGTTATGATTTCAGTTGCTGTTTAGGAAATTGTGCTACAGTAAATAGATGCCAGTCATTTTGGTAGTAGGTCATATAAAGCACCACAAAGGAAAGACTTACATTTATGTCACATCTTTTACGGCCTCAGGGCATCCAAGTTGCTTTACAGCCAATTAGGGCAGCATCTGTGGAGAGAAATCAGAGTTAACAATTCAGGTCCAGTGAACCTGCTGAGCTTTCCCAGCAACTTCTGCGTTTGGGTTTGATTTCAAGCATCTGCAGTTATCTCAGTTTTTATTAAGTAGTTTGAATGTTATCACCATTGTCAAGTCAATAGC
This sequence comes from Chiloscyllium plagiosum, assembly GCF_004010195.1. NCBI lineage: Eukaryota > Metazoa > Chordata > Chondrichthyes > Orectolobiformes > Hemiscylliidae > Chiloscyllium > Chiloscyllium plagiosum. The sequence goes on from NC_057729.1 coordinate 47,611,347, forward strand.
CAATGAGTGCACTGTGAGTCCACAATTGCACTTAATTATCCAGGGTGGGACTTGAATCCACAACCTCTAACTTTGAAACAAGAGTGGTCCTTCCATTAAAGGAATTGTTCGAACCATGTTTTACTATAAATCCCAATATCTCAATACTGAGAGCAATTTGCAATTATACACATGAATATATGAGATTTTAGCAGATGCAGGCCACTCTGCCCCTCCAGCTTGTTATGCCATTCAGTAAGATCATGGTTGATTTGATTGTAACTTCAGCTCCATGTTCCCATCAACCCCAATAACCTATCTCCCTCCCTCCCCACTTACCAGGAATCTTTATCTTAAACAATTTCAAAAACTGTTTCCATTGCTTTTTGAAGAAGCGAGTTCTAAAGAGTTGTGAACTTGTGTGAGAAAAAGTTCTCATTTCAGTCTTAAATGGGTGACCTTTATTTTTAAATAATGAGCCCGCCAATCTCAATTCTCAATCACAGGAAACATCATCTCCATAACTACCCTGTCAAGACCCCTCAGGATTTTATATGACTATGCGAGTCAGGTCTTTTCCCTGGGGTGCAGCAGTCCAAAACTAGAACACATAGATTTAAGGTGTGAAGTTTTAAAAGGGACCTAAAGGGCAGCTTTTTCACGTAGAGGGTAACATGTGTATGGAATGAGCTGCCAGAGGAAGTGGTGGAGGCTGGTACAATTACAACATTCTAGATTAGATTCCTTACAGTATGGAAACAGGCCATTTGGCCCAACATGTCCACACTGACCCTCTGAAGATTAACCCCACCCAGACCCATTCCCCTACCCTATATTTACCCCTGACTAATGCACATAACACTATGGGCAATTTAGCATGGCCAATTCAGCTAACCTGCATCTTTGGATTATTAGAGGAAACCGGAGCACCCAGAGGAAACTCACGCAGACACAGGGAGAATGTGCAAACTCCACACAGATGTCATCCCAGGTGGGAATCAAACCCAGGTCCCTGATGCTGTGAGGCAGCAGTGCTAACCACTGAGCCACCGTGCCACCCTCATTTTAAAGTCATCTGGATGGGTATATGAATAGGAAGGGATATGGGCCAAGTGCTGGCAAATGAGGCTAGATTTATTTAGGATATCTGGTCGGCATGAGTGAGTTGTACCGAAAGGTCTGTTTCTGTGCTATACATCTCCAAGACTCTATACTTCTAAACACAGACAGATACAGCACGAACCTGACCAACCTTTTCCCAGCAAACAACCCACACATTCCTGATACAGAGTGTAATAAACCTTGTCTGAACTGCTTCCGATGCTTTTACATTCTCCCTTAAATAAGGAGACCAATACCATACACAGTATTCCAGATGAGGTCTCAACATATAAGTGATGCATAACCTCCCTTCAGTTGTATTCAATTTCTCTCACAATAAATGATAACATTCAACAGCCTACCTAAATACTTACTGTACCTGGACACTAGCTTTCTGTAATTCTTGCACTAGGACACCCAGATGCCTCTGCAAGTCAGAACTCTGCAATTTCTTACCATTTAGATATTTTGTTTCTTTTTTATTCTTTCTGACAAAGTGAACAATTTCACTTTTCCCATATTATGCTTTATTTCTGACCTTTGACTGCTCACTTAACCTATCTATATTCCTCTTACTGTTGCCTCCTTACTTCTTTACGTATCTTTGTGGCGTCAGCAAAGTTAGCAACCATACCAATGGTCTCTTCATGTATGTCATGATGTGGGGGTGCCAGTGTTGTACTGGCGTAGGCTAAGTCAGAAGTCACATGCCACATGGTTATAGTCCAACAGGTTTATTTGAAAAGCTTGAAACTTCTGACTTCATCTAAGTCATTTCAATAACTTGTAAAAGCTGAAGTCTCAGCCTTCAGTGCAGCAGCATGACACATGTAACATCTTGCTAGCCAGATGAAGACTCTTGCTCTCTGTTTCCTCTCAGCCAGCCATCATTATGTCCATGCCCACGTCCCCCTACACCTTGTCCTTTTATTTTCCCCAATAACCTTTGGTGTAGCACCTTAGCAAATACCTTCTGAAAATCCAAATGTAGTACAGCCACAATTCCCTTTCCCATAACATATGTTACTTATTGAAATAAGTCCAAAACATTAGTTAAACATGATTTCCCATTCATAAAGCAATGTTGGCTCTGTCTGATTACCTTGAACTTTTCTAAATGCCCTGCGATAATGTCTTGAAGAGTAGCATCTAAAATTTTCCTTATGACAAATGTTAAGCTAATTGGCCTGTGGTTTCCTGCTTTCTGATTCCCATTCTTGATGAATAAAGGAGTTATGTTCACTATTTTGCAGTCTAACTCATTTGTGCTTCAAAATTACTCTGCTAACTGATGATTGTATTTTAATTTGTGCTGAGGGGTCACCTACCCTTCTTAACATCAATTCCAAGTGAAAATGCTGCACTGTCTATATAATATGAAATGGTTAAATAAAAAATGGTGAGGCTTACATTTATATACTGTCTTTCTCAACTTCAGGGTGACCCAAAGTGCTTTTCAGTCAATGTAGTCGATCTTTTGTGGTGTAGCCACTATTATATTGGATGAAATGCAGCTGTATAATTGGGCAGAGAAGCTTCCATGAAAGGCATTGATCAGATAATATGTTTAAAATTAGTGATGTTAGTTGAGTGTTAAATATTGGCTAGCTAAGATCATAGGATCATAAGAAATAGGAATAGAAGTAGACCATTCAGCCTATAAAGCCTGATATGCCGAATAATAATATATAGTGCCCCCACAGTGCGGAAGCAGGCCATTCAGCCCACTGAGTTCACAACAGCCCTTCAAAAAGCATCCCACCCACACCCACCCCACTACCCTATCCCTGTAATCCTGCATTTCCCATGGCCAGTCCACCTACCCACCAAATGTTTGGACTGCGGGAGGAAACCGGAGCTCCCAAAGGAAACCCACCCAGACAGTCACCCGAGGATGGAATTGAAACTCGCTCCCTGGTGCTCTGAGGCAGCAGTACAAACTAGTGAGCCAACAGGCCACCCAATCAATCCATACAAATGTCTTGGAAGAAGAGACTGAACATCCGGTTGCTAAATATGCTGAAGACCCAAAGAAAGGCAGAAAAATAAATTATGAGGAAATAATAAGTGTCCAAAGAGATTCAGATAAGTTAAATGAGTGGGCAGAAAATTGACAGATGGAATATAAGGGAACTCATCCAAGAAAAGAAGAGCTATATGTTATTTAAATGGCAAAAAATTGTACAACTTTACAGCATCGTGAAATCTGCCCCCCGGGTACATCAAACACAAAAGGTCATGTGCAGCAAGGAATTGGAAAGCAAATGAAACCTTTGCTAAATGCAAGTCGAATGGAAGTTCAGGGGAGTTTTATTAAAATTGTAATGGGCATTGCTGAGACCACATCTGGAGTACTGTGTACATTTTTGTTTCTTTACTTAAGCAAGGATATAATGTTATCAGAGGCAATTCAGAGAAAGCACACTTGGCTGATAGTTAGGATGAGCGCGATCCTTTGAGGTGAGGTTGGCCAGTTTGGCCCTGTATCTCTGTATTTAAATGTAGAAGGAAAGGTGTTCTTATTTTTAAAAAAAACTAAATGGAATTGGCATGTAGGATGCTGAGAGGATGGTTCCCACTGAGAGAAAGACCAGACCGAGGGAGCACATTTTACAACAAAAAGAGTCTTCTATCCAAGATGGAGATAAGAAGAATTCTTTTCTGTCAGATGGTCTGTGGAATTCCCCAGACAGTGATAGGTGAAAGGTCATTGAATAAGTTTAAAATTGAATTAGGTAGATTCTTGATGGACAAACATGTTAATAGGCATAGAAGATGGACAGGGTCATGCCTTTAAGATCACAATCACATTAACTATAATTTTAACCAATTGCAGAGCACGTGTGGGGGCTAAAGGGCTCATTCCTGTTCCAAAATTTGTATTTTTATTTGATCTAGTTTTTTTTGGGTTTTATTTATTTGTTGCCATGTGTATTTGTTACACGTGACTCTCCAGAGCCGCCTTAAAACACAGAAAATAAACCAAAACATCGAATATAAAGGCAGAAAATAAGGAAATAAAGAGTTCAACTTTACAGTCCTTCTTTTAAGTGCTTAGCCTGGGTCTGGATCTGGGCTCTTCCACCCCGATGCTGAGACCAACCCGAGCACAAAGGAATTTCTCCTCTTGTCTTTGCTGGTGTCTAGGTCCTGAAGAAGGGCCTGTGCCCGAAACGTCGAATCTCCTGTTCCCTGTATGCTGCCTGACCTGCTGTGCTGTTCCAGCAATAAAGTTTCAACTTTGATCTCCAGCATCTGCAGACCTCACTTTCTCCTCAGTTTATAGTCTCCCCTGTTTCAGGTACTGTGACCTTAACTCCACGTTTTTGCCTGGATCAAAAAGCTATATAAATCAGCTTTGAATATATTGAAAGACTCAGCCTCTTCTGGTCTCAATGAAAGAGCATTCCAAAGAGTAATCACTGCCTGAGAGAGGAAACTGCTCCCCACCTCTTAAATGTCAGACCCCTTATTTGTAGCATCCTGTTAATGTTAATGCTTCAAGACAAGTGACCCACAATCAGAATTTCCCTCAAAATCTTGTATGTGTTAATAAGATCACCTCACATCTTTCGTTGTCTTTTTAAATAGATAAAGCAGTTGCATCCAGAAAGAAGTGTTATACCAGTGATTTTAATTGTGAACTTTTGACTGTGGGCTCAGAATTGGGAGAGATGTAAAAGGACTGATTTATCAGAAAACTTTACATAAAAATTTGCTTTGTGGATCTCCTGGCTATGACTTAGCAAGGGCTTATCTGACAGAGCTACAGGCATGTGGCCAAGTGGTATTTGCAATTCAGGACATTTAGCTGAGGAATCCCAGTGAGCATGCTACATAGATCATTACCATGTAATATTGACAATGGGCCAACAGTCCCATTAAAGCTGCAAATGAAGGAAATGGTTTGATGGAAGTGAGTGCTGTTTGTGTGTAGACATTATCAATACAACATGTACTGGCTCAGATCAGGCAATATCACTGTAGTGTCAAATCTGATCCATTTATTTTTTTAAAACCTATGTTGGCAGTTTGTTTGGAATGTAAGCTATGTCCTTTCCTTATATTGAATAACATATTATAAATAATCTTTTCCTGGCTGGCTTACCTTCATCATTTGAATGCGTTTGCAGACCCAATTTTATTAAATGGAGTTATAACTGAGACTCACATTGTTTTCTTTCCTCCATTTAAGATAGAAGGTGTACATTTTAGACTTAGCTAGAATTCAGAATATTATTCTATTTAAACGGATTTTTTTTGTCATTTGGAATTTTACAACACAGCGGCAGTTCAGTGACTGTGTCTGTGCTGATGTTTAAGTTTCACACACACCTTGTCCCACATACCTACTCCAGTTCACCTTATCAACATATTCCTTTCCCTTTTCTTCTCTTGCTTCCCCTAAGTGCATCTGAGCAATTCACCTCAAGTCCTGTTCTACATTGGAACCATTATCATGGGAAAGGCATTCTCCTCATGTCCTTACTGGTGACTAGGTTCTGTTTATGGCCCCCTTGTTTCAGGCTCCCCAAAAGGTCCACATATTCTCTTCTTCTGCCCTTTGTGAAATCCATCATAATTTTGAAAACCTTTAGAACATCCCCACTTACTTATCTCTTTCCTAGGATACAAAACAATCTTTTCTGACAGTTTCACACTCTCCACTCTGTCACCATCTTTGTACTAGAAGACAGAGAAAACAAACCTGTTCAGAATTCTTTTAATACCAGGACATTGCCATGAGTCATCCAAGGAGTTTGGGTGGCTGATTATGTTATCATCCTTCATGTAAAAAGGCCAGCAGACCTCCAATCAGAGTGCCCTCCTTGACAGAGAGCTTACCTTTAGATTTTCATGACGGGGGAATCATAAGGATTAGCTCGTAACTGCCTGTCTGTGTCATAAAGTCCTATTGCATTATTAATCAAAATGATTTGCTGCTTCATTTCATTTCCTTGACGAAGTTCCTCAGCAGACTTCAAAATGAAGGAATTTTTTTCCTGCCTGTGTTAATCTTTTGTTACAACATCATATCCTACATTTTGACTGGGCCTAATGATTTTTAGATTCAAGATCAATGGCCAATTTTTTACCTCTTCAGCACGAATGGCCACACCTTGGATTTCTTTTATTTTACTCCACAAAGAGGAAACATCCTATATACATCCATCCTGTTGTGACCTGTAAGAATTTTCTAAGTTTCAATGAGATCGCCTCTCATTCTTCCCAATGCTCAGGAATACAGACCCATTCCCTCAATACTGGTAATAAAACTACCTCGACAACCCAAGGAATATTTTGATGAACCTCCACTGCACTGCTACCATTTCTTCTTTAGGGAAGGAGACAGAAACTGCACTCAATACTTCAGGTGCAGTCTTCCCAAGACTCCACAACTGTCCAAAGGTGTGTAGGTTGGGTAGATTGGCCACGCTAAGTTGCCTTAGCGTCCAAGGTTTTATGGAATAGCCATGGGAAATGAAGGGCTACAGGGATAGGGTGGACAGCTGAGTCTGGATGGTTGATATAGACTTGATGGGTCAAGTGGCCTCTTGCCACACTGTAAGGATTCTATGATTCAAACTGCAGAAATACATCTTTACGTTTATATTCAAAACCTGTGGCATTGAAGGCCAGTAAAAATTTGCCTCCTTACCTGCTTGCTGCAACTGCATGCGAGCTCTTAGTGACCCATGAACAATGACATCTAGCTTCCTTTGGCCATCAATATTCTCCAACTGCCCCTATTTAAGACATGTTCTCTCTTTCTACCAAAGCAGATAATGTTGCATTTGTTTGGTTAGCTTAGCTGCCTCGATAGCTGGCTTGTAATGCAGAATAACAGCAAGGTGTGGGTCGATCTGCTGTACTAGCTGAGGTTACCAGGAAGGATTCTCATTCTCAACCTTCCCCCCAATGCCCCTTCAGCTGAGGTGTGGTGACCCATAGGTTAAGCCACCATCAGTCATCTCTTTCTAATGAGCCCTATGGTCTGGTAAGACTATGGCAACTTTACCTTTTATTCCATTACATGGGCAGTGGGGTGACATAAGACTGGATGAGGAGGTGAAGGATTGGGGAGTGAGAGTTGGGAGGTATTTGGGCTGTTCCACTGGAGACTGAGGTGGGGCTGCGAACTAGACATACTCTGATCCTGAATTCCTCATGCACTACATCACAGCTCACAAAGTGCACTGTGAATCTAATGCCCTTGTATGGATGAAAATTCCTCATAAGGTTGCGCATGAATTAAATGTTCCACTTTGTGACCTATTTTGGGTGCAGTGTTCTTTTTAATGTACTCACAGTGCAAAGGGGCTTTTCACCATAAAGGAAATGGGCTGAATTTTACCAGATGAATATGAAGGGCAGGAATTATCATTTTATTTGGCCCTACCCTCCCCCATCTGTTCAAAAGCAACCAATGTAAGAAAAGGCCATCCCAAAACACTTACACTCTGGGTGGCTTTAATTACCTGAAAATAGGGTTTCTGCCCTTCTGTAGAATGCAGAGTTATGCCTCCCTTAAGAAGTGCTGACCAATCTGGTTGGCTGGCAGCCTTGGCAGTCCCAATAGCACCAATAATCCATAGTGGGCACTGGTTGTGACTGGATTAGAGTAGTGCTGGAAAAGCACAGCAGTTCAGGCAGCATCTGAGGAGCAGGAAAGTCGATGTTTTGGGTAAAAGCCCTTCATCAGGAATAGAGGCAGAGTGCCTGCAGGGTGGAGAGATAAATGAGAGGAGGGTGGGGGTGAGGAGAAAGTAGCATAGAGTACAATAGGTAGGTGGTGTGGGGATGAAGATGATAGGTCAGGGAGGAGGGTGGGGGAAGGTAGCAAAGTGTACAATGGGTGGATGTGGGTGGGGATGGAGGTGATAGGTCAGAGGGGAGGGTGGAGTAGATAGGTGGAAAGGAAGATAGGCAGGTAGGACAAGCCATGGGGACAGTGCTG